>NW_028186442.1:109291-193661 GCF_003343005.1 Rhea americana
ATTTAATTTTGTAATAAAGACATTTTAAAATAAGAGTTTAGGTTATCATCTGTAAGGCAATAGATATTTAATTTAATTCTTTGGRCAGTCAACAAGTGGATTTTCTGTGCCCTGTTTAACTCTGTTGTTTACTTTTGACGCAACTGAATTAACAAAACATTTCTTTCAAATCTAGCACATAGACTAAGCTTTCTCTGACATATTAAAAATAATGTCATTGTACACTGCTATCAGATTTACAGTCCTGTGCCATCCTAGCTGACATAGAATAATTTAGTACTCAGAAGAATCTAAATAGGAAACCAAAGGAAGAGCTTGTTTTCTTTAATTATTGAATTGATATAAATTATAATTAACATTGTGGTTGGAATGTAATTACACTACCATACAATAATTTATTTTGTGTTTATGTACTGTGTCCAATTTCCCTGTGTTAACCCCCTAACCTGCGCATTATGACTTTGCATTATGCATTTGTAATAACAGATGTTCATTTTATTTTTGTAATTASCTGAATATGAGATTTAGGTTAATTATTTGTGCAACTATATTAATAACAAACAGTTTCAGAGTATTGTTAAAGAAAAAGTATCAATTTAGTAACATTTCCTATTCTAAATGTATCTGTTTTCAGATTTATTTTAATTAACTGTAACCTGCTGTTACAAAAAACAGTGGAAACAAACTGAAATTAGGAGTAAACAGGAATACCAGCAGAGCTATTTCATGGAAAGAGTACTAGAAATATGGAATAAATTGCCAAGAGCACTGATGCGAATAATATAAATGGGATTTATGAAGGAGAAGGGAGAAATTAAAGCAGCAGTGACAATAGAGGGGRTGAAAAGAGAAATAAATTTAGAGAGCTGGCATGCTTGGGTCAAAGAACCTGATTTATTTAAGTAATCCTTTATTGATGTGTTTCTCTCACCAGTCCTGTATGTAGATTCGCAGTTTTACCACCAAAATCATTTGTTAACGTAACAGAAACTCAGACAGGGTCAAGTTCAAGGTCCAGAAGTTCAAGCTGGTGAAGAGATGTTTCATTGCGAAGGCAGATGGTACAGTAGCTGTTGGGTGATTGGTGATTTGTTAACTATATATGCTGACCTAGCATTCTCATTGGCATGCTTGGAGATTTAGAAAATAAAATAATTCAGTTATGTGGTACAACAATGCTGCCACAGGTCATGGCCATTAGTGGCCTACTAAGCTTTTTATTTGACACAGCCTTGCTGAGGAAAATGTTTTTGCTGATGGTGGCAAAAATAGCATTTTGTTCACATTTCGTTAATTTAGAGACCTTGCATTTCAGAGTGAGGCTAGCAATTAAGAAAAAAAATCAACCAGGTAATTTTAAGTCTATCTGAGGTTTGTCTGGGGTCTCATGATAGCTACAGTAATTAAACGCTACTCTCAGAGGATAGTTCATACACTAATTGGCAGAYGCATCACTTAGGTAGCATTGAATTACAACACCTCCCTCATTTATTGCATAYAGAACAGGGAAAAAGCTATGGGACTGGAGAAAGGACAGAAAAGCTTTAACATGGACTGCTTTGAAAGTACAGCTATGATGGGGCACATGGTCTGCTACCAGAAGGGTGAAGAGGTTTTGTACGGGTATGTCAGTAGATTCTGTTGAGGCTATTTGTATTTCAAGAGTTGTAAGCTAGAGATTAATTCAAGTAACTGTTTTCTATGGTATGTTCAGCTTTTACAATGAAGCAGAGTCCAAAATTCATGACTGTGGAAAGCTGGATTGGTTTGAAACATCTATTTAAACAAAAAAGAGAAGAAAACAAAAAACCCCACCACCTCTGATCTGTGCATTTTCTTAATGAAAATCATTTTAGATAAAACCTTTTTGCTGTTTTCTAGCTAAGCAAACTTCATAAAAACAGCTTTCTAAATTTTTAGTGAATGGTAACTAACTGATGTTTTTATGAGTTCCAACTGCAGACCAGAATGAGCCAATCTCTACTCTCTTCACATACAGGCAAAAAAAAAAAAAAAAAAAAAAAAATAAATAAAAGGCATTTTTCTTCATATGAGAAAGAGATACCAAGCACAGAACCCTACAGGAAAAAAAGCCCTATTTTATCTCCTTTAGGTAAAACACTCATCACACACTTGGAAACCTAAGTGCTACTTAAGCCAATGAGAGTTATTTGTCTATTTGCATCTGGGTTAACATTGTCCGTATGAGAAAGGACCTACTCATTAGTTGTAACTCTCCTTAAATATAAATTTAAATTAAAAATAAAGGTATATTGAGTAAAAAGAGAAGTGATTTTTAAAGATACACTTAAAAGTTACAGTTTAGGCAGAATTCTGGRTACAGAATTTCATGATTTAACAACTTGGGCTTACTCCTCCAGGCTACATGTTAAATCTTACATGGACTCAATGAGTCATTCTTGCAAGAAGTTGATAGTTTAGTCAAACTAGATTAGGCCTTTGCAGTTTTAGATGTTTTGTCTCATAGGAAAATTTCAGTGCCTTATAAATCACCGTAGATGATTGTAATACAAGTTGAGTGACATATATGCCTGCATGACTTTTAAATTGCTTGAAAAGATGAGCTATTGATAGATAGCTATTAAAAGTCACTGTAAACAGCTCAGATTGTCATACTAGGGAACTGTTTATTGAAAAGAATAGAGGAAAAAWTCCCTAATGATCGTACTACATCAAGAAAAATGACTTGGAACTAGTATAAAATTGCAGCAATGTTTCCCATCATGGGATTTCATTGAAAGGCTCACATCTTTCAGTGTATTGTCACAAACCCTTAACTCCTGGAATCTAAACTTTACTGGCATGTTGGTGGAAGAATGCTTGAAAATACAAATTAACTGTGTTATTAAACCTGAAGAACCAGAAAAAGAAAGGAAAAGTGCACAAAATTTTCTTTAAATCTCATAACTGTTAAACCCAGTTCCTGAGTTTTTGAAACTTGAGTCATGCTTTTTTGAATGCCTGTGACTGCCAATATACTGTTTCAGTTCACASTTTTATATTCCAATTTGTCAGCAAAAGCAAAATATAACCTGCATTTTTGCAAAAGGCTTCCCATTCCCCCCCCYYTTTTTWTTGTGATCTCAGTTAGGCTTTAATTAAGATGATCCTCCACATCACTAGAAACTTGTATTTGTCCACAACACAGCCCCACCTGTCAATTCAGTTCCTATTCTTCTATCATTTTCTTAGTCAAGTCTGAATTAAAATAAGCACATGTGCAGAAAAATTGTTGAAATAACATTAAGTGTGTAAATTGAGCACTCATTAGCAAATTCAGAAACATGTGTGCTATTGCATTTCTAAATTAKTTCTTGCCTATAATGCAATCTTTAATTATGTGATTTTATTGTGGGTTGAATGTTTGGTTCATTCACTCCACTGGAGGGATCTCCTCAGATTTAGGCTTTATAGTGAAGGATGCTGTTGAGCTTTAGAAATGTGAAGTGGATGTACCACAGGAGCTCAGAAATCAAAGACAAAAAATGCAAATTTTTCAATGAAGCTTGTGATTCTRAAGTTGTTCTTATTAAAAGCCATATAAATATTTGTTGCAGCAGTAGTGAGTAGAGCTAGGAAGTAGAATTTCACAGCAATGAAGTGTTATGAGCATTTAAAACTTACTCACAATATCAAGGCAAATTATTTCAATTGGGAAAATTAGCCACAACCAGTAGCAGAGTTTTAAAACTGTTAGAAGAGTTTTTAGCGCACTTTTGGGCAGATAGTAAAATAAAGTCCACTTTTCCCCTTTACTAGACAAGATTTAAGTTACTTTTTAGAATATCCCATTGAGACAAGAGGGTCGTCTGAAATAGGTGAACCTGCTGGCATGGCTTAATCTGGAAAATATAACTGAATGGTTATATTCAGGTTATATATCAGGAAAGTGATTCTGGATGTGAAGATTAGGGTCAAAACAACCTGGAAGTAAACCATGCTCTGTTGGCTTCTGTTTATATGAAGTAGAACATAGTCTAGAAGAGGGTCTTCAAATGTCCTTCAGTACCATCTGTTCCTAAATACTAATTGATCTTATGTTGTAAATTTGTTTTTGCCAAATTTGCCAAATTACCCATGTTACCTATACAAATACACTTTATATGTATATATCAAACCTAATATGTAATAAATGTATATATACAACCTAATTTGAGGGTGATTTGTCTCCAGGATAACAAAAGCTCATCTATATCTATCCATCCATCCCTCTAGAAATTTTTAACTTCAAAGTGCTTTGAACTTCACATCTACTCTGAAGTGTAAGACTTATAGCATTTCCAAGCAAAGCTATGTTTGTTCATAACTAAGGAAAACTAAGTATTTTCCCCTATTCTCTATCAGTATACCAGTGACTGAAGTAAGTAAATATTGGCCCAAGACAGCAAAAAAGACTTTGCATTCCACGCTTCATATTAAGTGTCAAATGTGCTTTGAGACTGAAACAGGATCAAACATGTGACAGAAGAGGAAGTATCTAAATGTGTATGTAATCATAAGGGATGTGGTACATTTTCCATCTAATCTATTGAGTTTCACATATACTCCCCATTGCCAAGGTATCTAAGCACAGCATGATCCATAGGTCTCCATGTTCCTCAAGATGTATGATCAGATCTCAGAAAACAGCAAATGCTATCAATAAAACATGAAGCAAAGTTAATTACAGGCTTCCATTCAGAGTCACCCTGCCGCTCATGGCCCATTACAATGAATCATTCCTAACATGTAGAAGAGATTGACAGAGATTTTATAAACTTTTCGTTCTGCAGGTTTTCCCTGTGTATTAAGTGCCTGCTGTACACTAGGAAAGTGATTAAGTATCAATTTCATGTAGAATAAGGAATAAATGTTTAAAAGACTAATGAGACACTATTTTTACTGCTTAGAGTACTGTGACTAACCAATGAGTCAGATGAATGCCTCTGTCATTTTAATTAGTCCTTGGCTGAGCCTCTTTTTTCCTTAAAGGTTTCTAATGGAGTTATTTAAGTAACTTTAAACTATTCCTTCCTTTCTGAAATGCACTTTTTGAATGATGAGACTGATAGTTTCTTTTTGAGAGACCCTGTTGGATTAAACATGTATTACATGACTGCCTGAAATTATAGACATCTAATACTAGAGTCATTTGATCCTGGTGATTCCTTTTAGGTCTATGTCTGCATGTCACCAATCAGTCTGTGATATAGATGTTTTGCAAGACCAAGTTATCTTTCTGTCAGGTAGTTTCTTACAGACATAGATATCTGAAAATTTTTGCTCTACTGCAGTCTTTCTTTGGTCAGATGTAGTGGAAAACATCTGCTCATGGCATAATTGTAACTGCTTTTGATAGTTAGCTTTCCGTTTCCATACCTACACTGTCATAATTAATTGGAAAGAAGGTTGTCAGCACATATTTTTGCAAGTATCTTAAGTATCTTTATTTGACATTTTAAATACAGGGGTGTGCATGCATCTTCTGATGGGTGTGATAACCTCACTTAACAAGTTTCCTGACACTTCACTGCTTTCCTGAGAACAGGGTGGTTAATAACTGGCCAAGAAGTTACTGTTTCTACAAGGCTTTGTGTGGTGGGTCAGTGTCTCAGGATAATTGTTGCTTGTTTCTTTGCTTCATTTCGTTGCTTTTATAATTTTGGTTTCATTTCAGCAAAATGTTTTAGCCTTTTCTGAGGCTAATGAAAAGTGCTTTGTTCTGTGTTAAAAATTGTTAGTGAAATCAATTGATTTAATTTCTAGGACTAGAACAGTTGTGTCAAGTGGTATTGGCTTATTGTCCATAATACCAGTGCACATATGTATTTTAATATGCCTCAGTGAATTTAGCATTCTGTTTCTTCTTTATTATTTGTATTTCTTAAGTACATCTATTTTCAGATAAAAAGAGAAACTTTCAGAAAGGCAGTTCGTATAAGAAAGGTAATTCTGTCAGTCAAATTTACTATGAACCTAGCTAGTGCTCGCAGCTTTGGTTTTCTCTGGTCTGAAATGATGAGTGTAGATGTAGAACCCTACTTCTACTTCTTCAGTAGGTATATACAGAGAGAAATGAAGGATCTCCCTCCTTCAGTCAGTCCTGCATTGTACACAGCCTACCTAATCAATGTTACTGAGCAAGGGGAAGCAGGCTACTTTCTATAAAATCATGTAACTYGGTAGTCAGTATGTGTTTTATGTTCCTCTTGGTGTTTCATTCACATAAAGGGGAATTTGTTGCACCTTGTAGAGGAAAATCTGCTACTCTAGCTAAAATCATGCCTTTGGATTTGCCTAAGTGAATCTTTGATTTCCAGGGCTATCAGTCACCATAGTGGCAGATATGTTCCTTCTATGTGCTGTGCTGCCCTTGGAGATTTCATCTCTTCGTACCTCTTTGCATCACCCATTGCTTTGAGCTATACCGCAATGGCCTAAGATTTTCCCTCCTAGAGTTGAGAGCAGAAGTGAAGATTTGGGAATAACACAATGACACAACTGAGATTTTTCTCAGAAGTGTCTGTACTCTAGCAACTGACAGTAAATAAAATAGACTTTTAGAATAATTTAGAGAAATGCATTTAATAAAATGTCTTCTAATTCTGAGTGACGTTAACACTATTTGATATCTCTAAAGAGAAATTAAAGATTCATTTTCTCTCRTGGTATAAATCATTGTAGCCATATGGATTTCAAACCCTGGCCCAATATATATAATATTAACATCCCTGCTATCTATCTTCAAGAAGCCTAGCCTYTATATCAAAATCATTCTAAATAAATCCCTTCATTGGTAACTTTAATTGTTATCTCTTTCCTTAAGAGATAACAAAAGAAAATCTGAAAGTTACTGTTTATAAGTAGATAGACAGCTGATGTGTGTGGGGTTTAACAAACTTAATCTTAATGGAAATGTTTATTTCATACCTATGTTAGGAAAAAGTAATTTTATGTTTTTCTTCACTGCATCAAATTTCAGCCAATTTGATTTAGAAGGGCTGTTTTTTTCTGCCTTTAGAAATAGCTGTTAGGTAGCAAAATAAGGTACATTAGAGAGTATAAATTAGATTTGTTTTAGGAGACTAGAAACTAGTTAGACCACAATAGGTTGCTTGTCACAAATTCTGGGAGGTTATACATGAGACAATGTGGTATGTTTAAAGAAGTTAATACTTACTGGCCTGAAGGCCTTTATTTTTGATTACCAAGGAATACAAATAAACCTGCTTGTTAGGGCAAAAAATTAAAGGTCAGTCCTCAGATGTCATAAATCATAGAGCTATGAAGAAATGGATTAAGGAAGGCCAAAGTTYTGGCTCAGCATCATTCATACAGCAGTGCTGTTTTAATTCTGTAACAAACATTTGATTCTAGTTATTATTCTGTTCCTCAGAAAGTAATTTAATTCTAGTTCAGCTCCTAAGGAAAAAACATGATTTAACAGTAGTTGCAGAATTTTAGTCAGTTTTGCTTCTGACTTATGGATTAGTATGAATTTTAGTCCTTCCCTTGGTTAAAATGTGTTGTATTTCATTTTTGTCAAAAGATAAGTTGGTATTTCTTAATTTATTTTTAATTCAGTACAGATTATTTTTGTCTATTTAAAAGCATGTATAATTTGTAAGTGCCTTTTAATGCAATTTCAGTATTATAGACTCATAGAAGTGGATAGATTTCAAGAGGCCATTTAGCCTATTATCCACAGGGATCAGCTATATTTATGTTATTCCTACAGCTATATTTATGTTATTCCTAATATATATTTCCATCACTTTTCAGTTTTGAAGAAAGAAACTTTTCAGAGAAATCTAATTCAGCACTCTACTACCTTAGCAAGAGAAATATTTCTCCTACTCTCTAGCCATAATCTTCCTTTCTGCAATGTAAAAGTATTACCTCTAATTCTATCAGCTCTTGTTAGAAAACAAACAAACAAAAAGAATATATGTATTATGTATATCATGAATATAATCTTCTGGTCGTCATGTTTTGCCTGCAGACTTCTCTCCTTYAGGCTAAGTATAAATGATGTCATTCAATCTTTCCTGAGAGAATATGCTTTTTACAGACCTCTTATCATTCTTATTTTCCTCTTGCCTTGTTGCAAATGAGAGGGGCCTTCTTGAAGCATAGTGGCCTTTATTAGAGAAAAGGCACAACTGAGGTCTTACAAAGGCTTAACAAA
The DNA here is from genome assembly GCF_003343005.1 of Rhea americana. Taxonomy (NCBI): domain Eukaryota; kingdom Metazoa; phylum Chordata; class Aves; order Rheiformes; family Rheidae; genus Rhea; species Rhea americana. The sequence goes on from NW_028186442.1 coordinate 117,480, forward strand.
GCAAAATCTCCTTTCCAGACTATGAATTTGACTAGTTAAACTCAACTCTGTCCTTTGGCTAATTCCRTTTGTCAATGTTGCTCCATTTTCATTCCTTACAAGGGTTAACTTTTTAATTACATTTCTGGCAAAGAAATGTACTTTATCTCCTTGTTCCCATTCAGAAAATTCATAGTTCCTCTCATTCATTAAAATAACATGAAAGTTCAGGTTGTAGGTACAGAAGTGCCGTTCTCAGAAGATTTAGAGGAAGTAAAAGTTATTATCTTTAAAATCTCTGACACTTTCAGTTGTGGAGAGAGTGTAGAGAATTTTAGTCTGCTTACTTTTCTAAATCCAAGATTTAGATACATCTAAGTATAAAGGCTAAAGCAAATCCTTTTGAAATGTTTACTATTATGTTAACCATTGTACAAAAGTGATTAGCAAACTCAAATACATTTAACTAAATGGTATGCATTTTCTTTCGTGAAGCAAGAACTTTAAGTTTGATTTTTGAAACATGCAGACTTATGAGCTACACTGTYGAATGGAAAAAAATGCTATACTAGTTCTCAGTGGTGTACTAACTGCTAGACAGTTGTTCATCTTTCTAAGCATAAACCTTTTATTCACTTTTAAACAGGCACTCAAAACATATTTTTTGTCTGATGGTGTATGACCCATATCCATTATCCATCATATTAAATGACATAAAATGCTCATTTCCAAGGAAAATGTAATCACTGACACACTAACTGCTCCCTTGAATGTGATTCTTCACATGAAATTATGCTTACTCCCATTTCATGAAAGATCATTATACATTTATTACAATACTCTGTTAATGTGCTCTGCTCAGWACAAAACCACGATTATGGTCTTACGTGTGGTCATGTGTGACTGTGAGTTGTTAGAGAGAAGTTTAAAAAAGGTAAGCTAGTTTTTTTTTTCGTGCCTAAGGTAGACTATTAAGATTGCCTTTCCTCCAAAGTGGGAACTAATAAACACTTCCATCAATGACTTTGCTCGTTTTGGATTTGCTTGGTTTGGATGTTACTGCACAGATGGTAAATGTTTTGCTTTCATAAGTAGTAGTCTTATCTGTATCAAAAAACAAATAAAGGCAGAATGAAATTTTTCACTGACCATCCTTGAAAGATTTATTTGTTTGATTTCTAAAGAATAGTCTTATTTTTTTAGTGATGACTTAATGCAGACATGGTCTGTAACTTGCATCCAGTCACAGAAGAGAGTTTGGGAAAACCCAAACAGGAATAACAAGTGCTGCAGCTGTAAATAGCTTAGATGTTTACAGTAATATTACTATAATGTTTGCTGTTTAGTTGAGAATATCTAGAAGTATTCAAATTTAATAAATAACTACAAAAGTTTTTCTGATTCGACTAATTTTGTTTTCATTAKTAGTTATGATGTGAAGTTATTTTAACTTTTTCTTAATCCTCGTTGAACATACATACTTACTTAAATATTTTCAGATTTCCTCTATTGCTACTGTCAGAGGCAAAACACTGGGTCAGACGGACCACTGCTTTAACCCAGTATTTCTTCTGTTCCAGTTCCATGTTACTCCCTTGGTCTAATCATTCATACATTTAAACCACCTGTTGTATATCTTTGCTTTTGTCAATTTTGCTCCCTGCAAATTTTCTTACCTTGCTCTCGCTTCTGTTCCAGCTTATTTTCCATGATAAAATATGATTTTTCCAAACCTATTTATGGGTTTATTCTCTTCTCATCTATATCTTTCACAAAAAGGATTCCTGCAGAGCTGTATAGCAAGACATTCCTGGGTAGAAAGGAATTATATCGCCTTACYCATGCTGTCTTATAGAACAGAAAGATTTGTCAAGGCATATGGCTTGTCTCATAAACTGTAGGCCATGTGATCCATTTTTTATGTCTTGGAGGACTACACATTTGTTTACCGCTGTTACTAATGGTTTTATTAAAGTGAACAATGGAATATTTTGGAATTTATTGTAGTTCCCAGTGGGTGTTAGTGTTACATTTTTATTTCATGAATTTACAGTTGCAACCATACTTGATTTGAGTGACTAAAATACCAAACGTATCTTTTTCAAAATGCAAGACTGTGTTGTAGTTTGATTTCTGTATGTTTCAGTCAGTACCACATACTGTCTTCTAAGGCATTTCATTTGTCAATAGAAAGTTGATATGTGTTTTCACTTACCAGAGGCATTTCAGGAATTGAAAGTAGCATCTGATTTTTCTGAAATGGATACTTCAAAATATGATTGAACTTCTTTTTGAGATAATTCAGATCAAATGTAAAGAAGGAAAAAGCATAACTCAGTTAAAGTAGTCTTTCTGCCTGCTGCATGAAAGTTAAATGATGAAAAGGATTATTTTTAAAACGTTACATTTATATTTTACATCTTTCTGCCTTGGGCTTTGGTTGCTGTATAATCTAAGGTAATGGAGTGTTTTTGTATCCTCTTAGGTGAATACTTGCTTTATGTCATAGAATGTTAAACTGGATTACATTTTCTTTTGCAGAACATAAAGGCAACAAAAGAAATATAGCAGTAAAAATAGGAAGCTTCACCTTTTTAGGGATAACTTTTTGAAAGGAATAGTGGTTGGGAAAGTTTAGGTCTTAYTGCTGGGCTGCCACTGAGCTGCTTGAAATTAAATGCCTTAATTTCATATTTCAGAGGGCACAACAAATTTAAGGCTTATGATGAGGTGGGGTACTATTAAACAGATCAATGTACTGGAATTGCACTGCAACAGAAATTAAATCCCAAATTTAATATATGAAGTTCAGCTAAATTAGTGATCAGGAACAAATTAACTATATGACATATCAAATTATAGATTAGGAATGAATTAACTAAATAATATATCCAACAGCAAGAGGTTTTGTTTTCAAAAGGAAGAGATGATGGATAAATTACTCCTAGATTAAACAATCTCTCTTATAAGTCATCTTTTGAAATGTTGGCTGAAACCATTTCTTTTTATTTCAGCTCAACTTTAATATTTTTGTATTGGATTAAACTTTGTCCCATTTAGAAAATGAGAGTATAAATACATCTACTTCCTTATATCATCTAAAATAACAGCTGAGGCTTACTGTAATCTAGACTATTAAAATACCTATAACACAATGGTTAGAAATGCACATGGAACATAGAACATAAAGCAATACTTGAAGGAAGGATGGAGGCATATTTATACTGCTAAGCTTGAACCTTAAAAAACAAACAAACAAACCATGCCTTCATGAAAGATTAAAATGATTCAGTTGAAATGTATGTTGCTCTTTGAATTTTCAAGTTCTTGTAATTTCTTTTTCCTCAAATGTTACTGTGCAAACAGTATGCATTCTCAGCGCTTCTCTGCAACCATAGGATCAGAAATTTGCTATTTTAAAATGAAATATTTGCTTCTCAAATAATTATAGAAAAGTAAGTACTGAGATTATGGAGAAAAAGAGAAGAGTGAATATGGTGTACGAAGTGAATGACAAGAGATTGAAAGAGCAGGGAGATGGCATATGGAGAGAACTGGAGGATAAAAACCAGGGAGCAAAATCAGATATGAAATACTATAYTGAAACTTCCCATAATGATATTATCTCTATTTTTTCCCCTACTTTTCCTGCTTTTTTCCTACTTTAAAATACAGTATTGTGTTTTCAGAAGTACAGAATTTAAATAATCTCTGCCTGCCTATGAATGCTAAGGTATAGCACGGACCTTGCATGCACCTGGGGAATGCCATAATTTCTTTTTAAAGCAAGTTTGAATAGCTTTAGGAATATTTTAAAAGTATTATTGCCTGGTGTTTTGAAAGAAAGCACAGTGAGTCCACACTCTAATACATCTATAAGCTGTTTGACTGTGTTAACATGGCGTTGAACCTGGTAAAATATGTCCTCTGTCAGTGAGATTTTTATTTTGGTCTCATCATCACTCTAATCATCTTTAAACAATTTGCTGATATTTGAGACTGAGGGAAGACAGAGCTCTCTTCCAATAAAGGTGGGATCAGAAAGTCAATATGTGCTAAGACTAGCAAAGATATGTCCGTGACATCAGCCTTTACTTCATTGACATCTGCACAAGGTTTCTGGAGTGCATTCATGAAGCCTTGATCCTCTTCCAGTCCAGTTCTAATTTCAGAACTATTTGGGCCTCAGCATGTAATCTGTGGGTGATTTGCTTGTAACTGATGCCTATCTTTCCCCATTTACTCCAAGTCAGGAAGTTCCCCTACTGCCTCTTTTGGCTGTGTGCATGCCGGATGTTTCAAAGAAAGGTCCTTTCCTTTTCTTCTCTTCATAGGAAGTCATTCCTACTTCTTTCAGTCCTTTGCTTTTCACCATTTTCAGTCATCCTCAGGCTTTCTTGAAAGAGATTTTAACTAGAAACTCCATCTGGCCTGTTCCATAATAGAATGAAGCTATTATAGCACTACCTTCAGTAGTCCAAGACACCGTACATTTTTCCTTAGAAAAAGTAAATACCGGAGATAGTATGAGCATTCCCACAGTAGAGCCACATTCTCCTTCCATACAGCTAGTAAGTCACAGCAGACTGAGAGTCCCTCTGCCATCTGGGCTAGCTTATGCTTTAGGGCTGCTTCTCCATCTCAGTTAATGTTGGTGGTGACTGTGGTTGCTGTGAAAAGACTTTCCCAGAGTGGGTAGAAGTACTGCCTCCACCCAGCCAAGAGTCAGACACAGCTAGCTTGAGTTCCTGCACCACGAGCAAGCAGCTTGTGCTGAGAATGAGCTTCATTCTTCTTAAGTGTCTGTTGTCCAGCACTGGACTAAAACAAGCAATGACAATTCAAATCAAATTTGTCATCAAAGGATTTCATCTTATGCTAGGGTCATCTACAAACATACTTCATATTTTGTAAAAGGTGAAGGTAGTGATTTTGGTGCATGAATGGGCTGGTGTTCAAGAACTGAGAAAGGAAGGAAAGCAAAAATTTGGAGTGGCCATAACATGAGAACAATCTGCATATCTGAAACCCTTCTTGCTCCTTTGTCGAGGTAAAAAGAGACATTGGATTTATACAAAGATTGACTGTCTAGAAAAAGGAATTCAGATGTCCTTCTGAGAACCACTAAAAGGCTGTAGTTGTAAATTAGCATTTTTATTGATGTCAAAACAATTCTCAGTTAGATTTTCTGATTCAGATTTTTTTTCATCTTGCTGTGTACTACACAGAAACTACCAATCTGTGTGCACTTTGTTCCTTACTACTAGATTCCTTGTTGATTCATTCATCTGCATTCTTCCTCATTTTTTATGCTGTTTGCTGAAATAGAATTGTTTCAGACAATTATATCACTACAGTACTTTACAGTTGCTTATGCTTGACTGTGCACTTATTTTCCACATGTGTGCATTTTCTTCCACTCTATTTGGAGAAGTCTGTTTTTCATAACAGTGATATTTCTCAAACTAAACAAATAATTGATGCTGTCTTCTTACTGGCTGGCACTATTAATTTGGGTGAACTTGCTACAAATCAATGCATTCCTCTTCTGTATTGCAAACATGCACGTTGTTCTTTTCTGGCTATTGAAATTCTCCTGCTCTCAGGGGTTTCCACGCTCAGTATTTTCAAACTATTTGCTAATAATAAAGACAAAGAAGAACACTTCAGCTGATGTAAGAACATACCCAGATATATATGAAAAGAAATGAGAAAAAACGGGGAAGGATTTGCCTCACTTTTACCCTGTCCAACCTTACTAACTTAATAGATTTTATTTATCTATTTTAATGCTAAATGAAGCCATTTGGTCATCTAGTAGTATAGCTGAGGTAAGCAAAGATCATATAATCTGGAGTTTATCTACATTAACTATGTGAATTCGTCTACTCTCATTTATCACAACACAACTAASTTTTCCCTAGCAGAAGCTAGCAAATTTCATTTCTTCATTGAGCTCATTGATAAAGTGTATTTAAAAATAAAGATCACTTTTTTTAAAACCAATAGAAAAACAACATAGATTAAAAATTACTTTAGACTGAAGAAAATAGGTAGGAGTGAGTCAATAATAATAGCCATGGGGGGGGGAGGGGAAAATGCTATGTATAGAAAGTAATAAACACATTATATTTTCTCCCATATTCCAGGCATTTATGAATGCTATGAGAGAGACACTTTTGAATCATTCCAGTACTCTAACCTCTCCTGAAGGGTATTCTACAGTGAATTTCTGTCACATTTTCTTATTCGTCCATTTTCTGTGGATAGGCCACCCTTCCAGAATTGGGAAATTGTTGCCTTTAGAAACGTCCCAAGGACCTGTGGGAAACCAAATGTTCCCTCTAACATCTGTACAAATGATCATATGATCATAATGTGTTCTTAAACATTATAAAAATAATCTAGTATATGTGTAACACATATATGAGAGAAAGAGAAAAACTAGAAGAGATCATATGTACAAAACTGCAGGCTGATAAGAAAACAAAAAAGAACCCTAGAATCTGCAACAATGTGAAATTGTGTAATTTGCAAATGTTTTCTCTTCCAACCCCTAAAAAACATATCAGAGCCTTGCACTTCTATGGGAAGGGTTGAGGGAATGGTAATATCAAACCCCTCCCTTCATTTTTTCTGCTAGTTTCTTTTCACACTTTGCATGGGASAAAGGCAGAGAGAAAACTACTATTTGAGGATACTCTAACTCAAGTTTTGGGTGAAGGGGATCTTTCAATGGGGATGTAAACCACTATATAGTCTTGTTTTGAGGATAAACTTTCTACGTGAGTATACATGACAACCATTAGTTTCATCCACTTAAGGGTAATTTACTCTGAAGAAAAGCTGTTAGAACCTTCTGTGACTTTCATGAGGAGGACAGTAAGTTGAGATAAGAGACCATGGGGGATTTATATTTTTACTGACATAACTTACCAAGAGCTTTGTACCATTTTCATTATATTACTATCTGGAAGTACAAATATTAGCTTAATCGTTTTTAATAGGAGCTGGATATGCTGTGGATACTAGCACTGATATTAGACAGATGGAACATTACAAAAAATGCTACTCAGTATTAAACACGGTTAAAGCAAAATAACTCTTTTGATATTTATTATTTTACTGAACCCAGTTACTTTTCTAAGTACCCTTCTAATCAACATTGTGCTTCCTCATTGTGAACCATATGCCTGATGCCATATGCCATAGGCCAAGGCCTACAAAACTAGCTGAAATCCACTCCCTACTGATTTAATCCAGATTTCTTTGTTGTACTTCACCATTCTCACCATCCTCTACRGAGCTTTGCTGCTTGATATCTCACGTTGTTGCAGCTTTGAGGACAACTGCAGAATGATCAAAAATTGGAGAAGGGTACTAGGTTTTTTACTGCTTCTAGTGTATGAAATTTGCAGCAAATTCTATAATTTTGTCAATGCAGAGAATTAGACGCCTGAAATATATCTAGAAGAATCAATGCTTAGGAGGTATAACTTACGAAGCTGATGGACTGTAGTCATTTTTGGAAATTACATTTTTGTAGATACAGAAAGTGGAAAATGAAAAAGAAAATTTATGATTGCTAGGTGTCATGGTAGGTTGGTTATTCACATGGAGTGCTAGAGCATCATACAACTCTTTTTAGAAATGTGTAATCCATAAATGTATCATATTCTGCTGTATTCTGCTGTATCATATTTAAAATTATATAAATATCATTTTCATGTCAAAATTATTCTAATCAAATGCAAGATTTCTTTGTATTTCCTTTTCTGTCTGTTTCTGTGCATTCAAAGAAGTAGTCAAAAAGCATATACCTTTTAAACAGCAAAAGCCCCTTTAGACTTAAGACAAAAGGGATTTGAATATTTTTTAACAAACTATCCTTTCTGACATTATTTTTTAAGATGTTTTAGAAACTTTTATCTTTTCTGTTATAATACATCTTTATACCTAGCCTATAAAATAGATGAAATATATTGCAGTGGGATGTTGTTCATCTTTTTGTTGCCAGACTTCTTTGTGTGTTAATTCTTTATCTACTTCCTCTGGTGAATTTGGCTACGGAAGAGAAAACATTAGGATAAAGATGAAGAAAAAGTTTGAGGAGCTCAGAATGTGAATAGACCCTTTTTAGTGTGTAGCTCATTTTTTTTAAATAAACACAGACTTCTCTGTGGTTCTTGATAGTATACTGTCAGGTAGCACAGACTACACTTCCCATAAGCCAACTTCATTACATCCACTTTGCATCCACAAGAGGCATTGACCTGAAGAGAATTTGTGGCTGGCCCAAGGTCATACYGGAAATCTGAGTTTTCAAGTCATAATCCAGTCTATCAAATTAAAGATCATTTTGTATTCTAAACACTTTAAAAAGGAATAATTGTGAAAATACAAATATTTGAGTTATTTATTCCTTATTACCGTAAGAAGATTTTGGCTTTGAAATAAAGTCTTGTGATCTGCATGCTTTTCAGTGACTCAGAAATACTATATACACAGAGGCTATAACTTATCCTTATAAATTCTGTGGAGCTAATCTTAAATGGATTAATTTAAGGGGGAATAAAAAAATGATGTTATAAATTCCATGAGCTGACATGAGCTGAAGTTGTACAAAAGTCAACATTATAGAGGTTGATGGAGATTTATGGTGCTGATGAGTGTGTCTTGGAGGGCAGCATAGTTAGGGCATCTTACTCTTCTCTCACTTTCCTGTAGTGCTGCCTAGTAGTGTGCAACATGTGATTGTACTTATTTGAGTAATCATGCTTAGATTAGTCAATAATCTGGACACAAATGAATATTTTCATAGTAATTCACACAAGCAGGTCTATCAATAGAAAGTGCTTACACTTTCTATTGATAGATTACACTTTGTATTTATAGATCTGTACATAAAGTACATCTAAGTGTACTTGAGTCTTGTACTTGAGACAGTGGCCTCTGAGTCAGTGGTATTCAACATAAGACTTCCAGGAAGCCCAACACCAAAAGATGAGCCGTTACATCATGTATGTAGCAACTTCTACCACATTATAGTTGGGTTGCAGATGCCCCAAAGATGGTTTGTTATGTCAGTTCCTGAATCATGCAATGTAAAATTTACYAAGTTGCTCCAAAGGCAGTATGGGAACCTGAAGTGTGACAAGGCCGAACCTGAAACCTGAAAATTGTCACCTCCTAATTGTGACAATGTAAAGGAGTAAAACCTAAATGTCTTTGGACAATATAAAATGTAATATTTGTTATGTCCTGTGATTGGTGAGTCAATTTATGTGATGGATTATAAATGGAAACAATTTGATGARGAAATTAACAGTATGAATTTGAGTACTTTTAATATGACCATAACATTCATAGTACCATTAAAATGTGAGTTTTAAATCTGATTTGGACAGGGTTCAGCTGGAGCGCATTTGCTAACAGAATAGCAGGTGAAGAGCCCCAATCTGCCGTGTTTCCATGCTGGCTCTACCCTGATCTGTCTCATTTTTTCAGCAACTAGTTCAGGAGATCAAAAACAGAAATTATCTTAGTTTGGGATTATGAGAAATGTTGAKCTTGGATGTCCCCTAGTTGCTCTAATTTAAGCTTTAACTACTAAAAAGTATGCTTAGCCCAGTTCAAATCTAAGCAAGATATAAGTAGAAATATTTTGTCATGGTCTTTGTGGTTTTTGTTTTCAACATTCATTTCCTGCCGTAGTCATATGTGACAGTCATGTTAGATTTAGATACTTTTCATTARTTACATTACATATACTAGAAGAACAGTTATCTGAAGCCATTTGGATATTATCATATGTGAACTCAGAAATGTCTTTTAGCATGCCATTGGAGAACATACTAAAAGCAGAGGCTAACAGCCTTCCAGGATACCAGTCTTCKGGAATGTCTGAGGACTGATTTTGTGGTATATTACCCACAGAGCTTTAACAACATTGCCATAACAACATACGTAAGCAAATATATTGATGTCTTCTGCAGAAGGTGTTCCTGTCCTCTGAAAAGTCAAGAAAAGAAACTCCAGTTCTAGTCTTGAAATCTATTCTTAAAATACTGTTTGGCCCATACTATCTGTGGACTTAATATTCATCATGAGCTGCGCTACCATTCGGTGAGGTAGATACTACAGATTGTGTCTCCTTGAACAAATTACTTCTATTTCATCACTTGAAGATCCAGTGGTGTTTCACTCTGTCTTCTGGATGCCTGTCCTCTTTCAGTTATTCCTCTGCAAAGCTACTCTCTTTTAGTCATTTGCAGGATCTTCAGGATTTTCAAATTCTTTAGAAACTTTTCCTGAAGTTGATATTAATACATTCTTACCTAAATTTAAGATTAAATCCAAAATTACACTACACTACTGTGAATGCCACTAGGGGGTACCTGGGATTCTTTTGGATTCTGGAGTTAGTTGCCCTGAACTGATAAATCCTCATTTGTCAAGTATAAGAATTTACTAGAACTAAAGCAGTTCTACATGTATGACAGATGCTGTACAACAGTAAACAATTAACATCAGACAATCTATAAGTATAACAAAGCTAAAAAGTATAGTAAAGCTAGAAATATAACAGAACAAAAAATAGCATACACATGTCAGAGCTCTATGGTAAAGCCATAGATGCACAGTACAATGTCTGTTGGTGGATGCACAGAGAACAGTGACTGTTCTTGCCCTCTCTTGTCGTCCTTCCAGTATATTTTTTCCCCCGATTATTCTCATTGTGCTCGAGCTGCACCAAGATGATTCAAGTGCTCCCTGCCAATTGGCATCAGGGTGTCCCTGCTGATGGGTGAGTTTTCATGTCCACAGGTCAGCTGCTGGTGAATCTGAGTCCACACCAGAGGCATATGGCTTACTTGCTTTTAGTTCCTGAGCTTAGTTCATTATCCAATCAAACAGTGCCAAATCATGGTTACACAATAGAACTTGTGGCCTCAGCTGATAACAATGTGATCAACAATATGGTCAACAGGGTGGTCAACAGATAACAGTATGGATGYGCAACAAATAACCCAGTACAAAGTTCCACAGCAACTAGATGCTTACAGTGCGAGTCTGTGGTGTCACTTCTCTTTTGCTGACTATTTACTCAGCACTCATGGGGTCATTGGAAGGCTATGGCAGCCCCCATAGTTTGATGACTCTGGCCATGGTGCACCTGGGGTTCCTAAATTCTTCGGGAGCACCCCAGAGCAAACCCCTGTTCTACGGGCTGCATCATCCTGAGTCCCACACTTGCCTGTGTGGCATCTATCAACTACAACTAGGGAAAGGCAAGTTGGGATGGATACAGATAATTTATTAACCAACATCCYGTCTCTTTTCCTAAGATCTAGCTTTACTGTTAGAGTCTTTAAGTCATTGCGTAGGATCCTAAACCATGCATGCTGCATCTAAATAAAGAATATGCAGAGTCCTTTCAGTCAAGGAAGCAACTCAAAAATAGTAAATGACTTTTCTGTACATATTTCTTTCAGTTAAACACAGCAACTTCCCTTGGGACAACAGAAGTAGACCTAAGGCTCAGGGAGAACTTGGGATTTCCTCCACAGTTCACCYTCCTGGGGTGGCACTATGGTCTGTAGGCTGTGTTGCCATGGCATGCCTATGTCTCGCTGTCTGTCTTTATTGTGGTCACAGCAGCCTGTGCTGTTCATAACTGCACTATCAGGGACAAAAATGAGTAACAAAAAGATCTGCTGCCACAGTRTAATTAATCCTCTGGAGTCCTGTATTCAAAAAAAAAACAACTGGACAAACAGCTGACTAATCTGCCAATGTTCGCATGTATCGTGATTTGCAACATAATCAGTTGTCTGCTGGTATTTATATACTAAACTCTTAGTTGTCCTTTGTCATTGAGCAGAATTGAACTCTTTTTAACCCGGAATATCTTAGGAGCCACTGTTCACTTTTTCCAGTGGACTGTCTATTCCTTGACTTTTGACAAACCTTCTCTTCTATTTAAACATTACCCCTCACCTGAACACGGAGTGAGTAATTTTGTATCAACTGTCCTCTAGAGTTCTGTCTTCATTATCCTTTATATATTACCTTCAGCAAACTTTTTCTGAGTATATTCTCTATCATGAATAATTAAATTGCAAACAGTCCACATGAAACCCGTTGGACTGGAGCAAGTCAAGTACTAAAAATATTATGAAAAGAAAATAAACTTTCCATTTTCTTGTTATAGATCTGACCTTTGGTGTATAATAACCACATACTGTGACAGATGACCTGAGCTGTAAACCTCTCTATATAATAATGATGGATTTGTTTAGATTTTTTCTGACATTAGGCAAGCCATGTAATGATAAACATATTATTAATACGGAAGGCACATTTTGACATTTTCTTGAGAAAACAAGATATGTTTGTTTCTCCTTTCAGATAGCACTAATAAAAATAGATGAATGTTTTATGCCTGTAGTCATGATTCATAAATGTGTAGTACTGTTATTCAAAATAGGCTACTATTTTCACAATTAAAATGCAATAATGTTTCCTGAATTTGGTAGAACTTTGTGTGAGAAGAAACAGATATAGTTGAGGTCACAGGAGAGATCTTTTTTTCAGAAAAAAAAAATGAGGTCACAACAATGCTGTATTCATAATTGATATAGCATTATTGGAAGAATTTCAATCACAATAGGACTCCCGAGTCCATTAAAGTCAGCCTACAAATAATACACTATTTTTGAGGAGAAAAAACTTGTATTTTTAATTTATATTTGGAAAGGCCAAATCAGCAAGAACCTGTCTTGGAAAATAGAATAAAAGAGGATAAAATGAGAATTATTAAACCCTGCAATGAGTTGTACCTTTTTAAGGATATGAAAATCAATAGCACAAAAGACAAGAAAAATAAAAAGGTAATTAGAGGACAGGAATTAAAGGATGTAAGAGATATATGGATTACCAACATTAAATCATCATGTCAAACGAAGCCATAGATAATTTTATAAAACTGATTTTCTATTCAGATGACTAATTGAACTAGGACTGTAGAACTAGTTTATCTGTGGTCAGTAAAGCTTTGATAAGGTGCTACATAGAAAGATTCTAGTTAAAACTGGAGAATTTGGAGACTGATTTGGTGCAAAATGGAAGATGGGCAGGAAAGTCTCTCAAAAAGCAGTAGTGGGGACAGCTTTAGAGAGTAGCTGGAGGCAGCTTCAAGGAGACTTTGAATGTTAGTTTTTGTGTCACAGAGTTGTACTGATGAAATGCTGACACAAAATTGGAATCTATTATCTAGGCAAAAGACTGCAGACCTCGTATAAGAACGATAAAAACCCAACCAAACAAAAGAGAAAATTGAATTACTTTAGAAACTGGAGTAATAGAAATAGGGTGAAATTCAATAGCAGAAAATACCAGGCCAAACCTGTGATTATTCACAGTAAAAAGTTTTGTTTTAAGCTGTTTGGTCATCATCTCCACATGGCAAATGGGAATAAAATTGTTCTACCTAATCCACTGGCTGAGTTGGAGCTGTCAGTGTGATTCAATTATGAAAAGGGAAAATATGATACTGAACTGTATCAGAAAGGCTAGCTAAGACAGAAGTGGTAGCTCTGCTGTGCAGGATCCTGATAAAACCTTTCCTGTACAAAAATCTTGCTCAGACATAGTCAAGAAAGATGAACTGAAACTGGAAGAGGACATGAGAAGGGCTACTAAGATGATTAGTAGAATGGAGAGTCTACTTTTTAATGGAAGAGCGTTGCTTGATTAGCCAAGCAAGTTGAGAAGGGATATGAATTTGTTTACAAATACCCAAAGAAAGGAGAAAAATCTGTTTAAATTAAAGAACAATTTTGGCACAAGAAGGATTGGTATAAACTAACTATGAATACATTTAGGCTGAAAATCAGATTAATGTTTCTAACCAACAGAGCATTCAGGTTTTGGATATGTGCTCCAAATGAGAGTACTAGAGTGAAACCATTTATCTGCTTTTAAATTACAACTTGATAAATGTATGAAGAAGATTATAAAATGTAGTATTGGTGATAGTAGGGCTTAATGCCTGCTTCCAACTTGGGCTATACCAGTTCTCTCTTCCTTAGTTATTAGAAATTCACAGATCTTCTATTCAACACACAAAGAATCACCAGCAATGTTACAGAGAGAAAATTTTCCTTCTAGAGCCCTTTCTGTAATTTTGGTTTTATTAATTATACTATATTTTAGAATGTCGGTAGTCATTAAGGTCCAGCTCTGCAAAGAGAATATTCTGCTTTGGAATAGCAAATGATAATTTTGAGGTATCCTGCTCCAGGTTTGGAATTTACAAATCTAACATAGGTATCCAAGAAGAGTGATTGTACATAAATACTGAGTTCTCTCCTACACTGCAATGTTTAAACCACTATAATCCCACAAAAGCAAACTGTATCAGATTCCTGGATGTAGGTGCCTATTTCACCTTATAGGGTATAATTAGATGACTTTATTTTTTTTGTCAAAGTCCCTGCACTGGAAATTGTGGTCATGAAGTATGGATGACTTGAGTTTCTCTTTAATTTGGACCCCTGAAGTTCCTGTGGTTCTTGTCAGTGTGCAATTATTGGAACGTAATTGTAGAAAGACATAGGGTTTGTTCTCTCTCCAAGTCTTTTAAAATAGTAGAGTCATAATATTAGCTATGTTGGAAGGGATGGTTGGACATCATCTTGTTCAATCCACTGCTCAAAGCAGTGTCAACTTCCACGTAACATCATGGCTTTGTCCTTTGCTCAGGGCTTTGTCCTTTTGATTTCTGAAAATCAGTGAGRATGGAAATCCAACAGCCCCTCTGTTGTTGCTGTACAAGAAGTAAGCTGCTACAATGCTTAACAACACCTCCTGGTGAAGAATTTATTCTTTTATCTAATTGTTGGGGCRCTGCATGGGCCAGGAGCATCCTAGGGCTGGGCACTGCAAGGGTTCCTGGTGGCAACAGGGCTGAGCCTCACCAGCCAGGACCTGTCCTACTGAACCATGAGGGAGCAGGGCAGTTGGGGCAGCCCAGAACCCCTATTGCCAGCTGAGTCCATGGTGTTGAGTCAAATCTGAGGTCAAGTCAGGATGTCCAATGTTCAGGTCAGGGTTAGGGTCCAGGTTAACAGTATACATGGCGAAGCATAAGCATGCCTGCAACACAGCTGCAGTGTAGATCGGGTTGGAGCCCAAGAACAAGAGTCTCTTCTAAAAACAACTCCCAAGTGAAGGGTAGGAGAGAACCTGGTGAGGCTTTTGAGCAGAGATGTTTGTGGGGAGTCTCCACTTGGATTTCCAGCTTTCTTCATAACAGTGCTTATCAGTGAGCAGCTGATGAGCAACCGGCTGAACTCTAAGATGGGGAGGAGAGTGTTGGGCCCTGACACTAATGGGAGTTTCTCCTGCTGAAGCTGAAGGCAACTCAGTTCCCTCAGCATCTCCTTATATGTGATTTAGCCCCCTAAATATCTTCGTGGATCTCCACCGGACTCACTGGAGCTCATCAATGTCTTTCTGGAACTGGAGGGGCCAAAGTAAACACTATACTCCAAATGAACTGGGCTTGAATCGGCTGTTCCACCTCCTCGTGGTCCCGCCGGATACCTCTACTGGGGGAACTGAGTGCACAGACGCCCCAGGTTTGTGATGGTGGCGACTCATAGTTGCCTCCGCCCTGCCGCAGAATCGGTTGATTCTTGGCAGTAAAGGGGGGGCCTAATTGGCCTTATCGGGTTTCACGGTTCCCCCTCCAAGCCATTGGCCCAGTGGTGATTCGTCAAAATTTGGGCACGGTGGCGGTCCCGATGACCGTCACCGACCTGGCTCTGACCTGCATGGGGAACGGGTCATCCAGAACTTACCGGACGTGACACGGCATGCCCCTACTTGGAGCAGGATCGGCTTTGCTTGCCTGCCCCGTCGGCTAGTCAAGCGAGTGATGGCTGGGGGAGACCTATCCAGTGGTTCCCCCCCGAGCCAGTGCCTGTGCTCTCCCGGGCATTGTAGCAGGGCATGGGGCCCTGTGAGGTCCCCCGGCCTCRCGTGAGACAGCAGGGACCAAGTGGTAGTGCAGCCTACCGCCTGACCTAGCTCGGTAGATCAGGCATGCCGCTTACTCCTTTAGCTCCAAAGGCAGAGCAAAATTCTTCACATGGACRGCGAGTCTGCTCATTTTCTGGAACCGCTGATACCCCGTCTATGCCTGCTTGTCTGTGTTGCTRGAGGGACCCCGTTGGGATGAGGCGTGTCTGCGGGACTTAAGATCGGGCAGCCCAAATACCACCGGCTGCACCACACCCCGGTTCCAAATTCCATCCGAGTGCAGACGTTGCTCTCGTCACCAAATGACGCTTCACTGGACTTGACTCAGGTGGATGGGCCGCCTTTACAACCAACCCAGAAAAGGAACCGAAARGTTCGTAAATAGCCTCACAGATGCTAATAGAGGGGAGTTATCACTCCCTTCAGTCTGACAGCCATACACAATATGTGTCTCAATATGTGTTTGGTGTTCACTACTTCAAGGATGCACTGCTTACTTGTGTTCAACTTCTTGTTCCCAAGTACCTGCAGGTCCTTCCCTGCAAAGCTGCTTCCTACCCAGTTGGATCTCAGCTTTCATTGTTCTGTTGAATTGCTGTACTCCRGGTGCCAGACTGTGTATTCACTTTGTTGAACTTCATGATCATGTCAAAATCCCTCTTCAGCTGGTTGAGATTCCTCTATAGTGTGCTGATATCCCATTCTTGCATTTCTTATATAGTTCTTCATTTGATTTCCTGTGGAGATTTTTATTTTCCTCAGYTTTAACTGATTTTATAAAGAAAACTTTATTATTAAAAACAGCCCCCTTACAAACCCTAAATCAACAGCATGTAGCTATTWTCTGCATCCTGAAATACAAACCCATTCCTTCAAAACTTCTCTACTCTTTATATTTTATTAAAACCCACCAAGTACTGAGTTAAATAACAGGCAAACAAGTAGTATTTAAAACTTGCATAAACTATTATCATGAAGGTTTGTAAGGCTCATAATTTTTATTGTGCTAGACATATCCATTTTTTTGTAATCAGAAAGTATAATTGCACTTCCCTCAGTAAAAAAAGAAAATCAATAATCTCTAATTTGTATGATCAGTTACACTGTCCAAGGAAATTCATTGATTTCATAGAGAATGTTGGACTTGTGCATGCTGTTCTTCTAAAAAAAGGGGCACGTTTTTCTAGTGAAATTTCATACAATTAATTAGAATTTTAATTTGAAGCTCTTAAAATCWTAGGTTTGATAACTGTTTTCATTAAGTCATAGATAAATGCAGTGGGAAAACAAGAACTGGATGAGAGCTTTTGGGATGTAAGGTATTAGAGACTAGTAAGTTTAACAGGGGGAAAACCCATAACTAACTCAAGAGACTGGTAATAGACATTTATTTAGAAATGTATCTCAGTATGTTAATTTCTATACATCCTTTGACTTCTTTTAGAGTCTGTCATTGAATTTCTTTGGTTGGTTGTCTTCTGTCAACCTGCCGCTTTATACCGGGTTGTCTGTGTGTCACTTAAAACACTTCTCCAGCGGTTCAAGAATTTTTTCTGCTGTATATTTACCCTGTTTTCACTTCCATACTTCAGTATGTTGATCATCAACAACAGTTTGTGCCACTGCTAAATTGAGTCACTTGTGTTGTTGTTATTTATGTTTGTTATAAACTGTTATTTACACAGCAAGCTGTACCTTTGATGYACAGTGATCACATTAATTGACTACATTTCACTGTGCACATCAGCTGCCAGTAATTTGGTCATAAATTTTACAGAATTTGTTCTTGTTTTACAATGTGGGAAGCCTGTTGGCCTTTTGTGAAACTATATGGTCAATGGCATTCCACTAATTAGCTGGCAGCAATACTAAAAAAACATATAGCCATCTCCACTATTAGGATAAAAATGCCACTCCATCAATGTGCAAGTTTTGCATAGAAATCAAAGTTTACTCTGGTGAAGCTATGACCTGCATATCCTTCAAGGCAGCATATGAGGCTGCAGCCTTCTGCACCAGCAGTCTCTGGTAAATGCATTAAATAAAGATTCAACACACAAGCATTAAGCAAGTCCATTGAGTTGTGCATTATTCTGAAAATTGCTGAACAGCAGAAGGTAAAGTAATCACTCAGTATAGTCAAGATGAATAAAATAAAAGGCTATCTCATGTTACAATTGATTTCAATCTGCTGAAATATGCACTGTGCATTTTGATTAGCTTGGTAATGCAGTGTATGCTTCTACTAGGAAGAAGAAACTCAACATTTTATTGTACTTCTTTTGGCCGCCTACTCGTTCATCAAAGCTTTCCTAATCTGCATTCTATTCCCTTTCATGCAATCAATGTGAACAACAGAGGGTGTTACCTTGCATTTCTGTACTTTGATCTGATTTGGCATTTGTGATCAACATAGTCTAGCAATGTTGCAGGTTAGGAAACATTTTGCTACTGTCATCAATTACATTGTTCGGTGACCTTTCTTCTCCCTGCTGTACTTTAAAAATRCATGTATATATTTCAAGATTTTTTTCTGTCTACACTGTTTGTTTTACAGAACAACAGTCCATGTGAAAATGAGAAATGGTAAACAACATCCTTAATATTTAAGAGGAAGAAGCCAATGGCTACTTACCTACCATTACATTGATGTACAGTTACTATTAGAGTGAATATAAATAATAATAATAATAATAATATAATTAATCCTCTGGGATGCAGAGAACTGTTTATAAAGCCTGAAGCCCTGTGGTATGCATTATCAGTTCCTGGACTTGAGATTTTTATTTCCTCAGGAAGCTGTAGTTTGATGACCACAGAATCACAGMATGGTTGAGGTTGGAAGGGACCTCTGGAGATCATCTAGTCCAATCCCCTTGCTCAAGCAGGCAGGGTCACCTAGAGCACATTGCACTGGATCACATTCAGGTGGGGTTCGAATATCTCCAGAGAAAGAGACTCCACAACCTCCCTGGGCAGCATGGTAGCAGGCCCAGTGTGTGAAGCTATACACTGACCAAATTCCCATGATGGCCTGGCATGCATRTTCTGTTTTGTCAACAACATCTAGCTGCTTCCCTGACAGRTTAGCACAGCTGAGGTAAGGAAATAGTTCTAACAGATTTAAGGGGCCCTTAGAATACAATGCGTTAAGTCCCACCTGGGCATCTGACCTATGTGTCCAGCAGTCTCCTGCCRGCGACCCCTCCTCATGGTTCCCAAGGCTCCCTGTGCAGTCTGGAGTGTAAATCATTTATTAAATCTATCCTGTTTTAACGATCACAAACTTTAGTGTCTCTCTCCACCAGCATCCATCCCACTCTTGCCCACCTTGCGGTCACAGATGGACAACCTTTGGCAGTCTTTCYGTGACATCTTGAATTCGAGCCTCCAGCAGGCAATACGAAACTTCTCTAGATGAGAGACCAAGTCAGTAGATGGGTGCCCCTGTCCCTTGCAGCAAGGAGTCTCCCACAACAATCACTCTGCTTCTTCCGGGTGTTCCTATGTGGCACAGGGTCCCACAGCTCAGTTGTTTCACTTGAAGCCATGCCCAGCTCCTCCTCAGTTTGGATGGCACTGGACATGTTCATCAACCGCAAGGTTTCAGGAGGAGCAAGAACCTCTCTCTTCATACAAGAAGTTACCAGTTCCCAGCCTTCACATTCTACACAGTTATGAATTACTATTCTACCTGGCACAGAGCCCACCTGCRTCTCCACTGCTATGGGGGGGCTGAGACTCTTGAAGCTGTAGGGTCTGAGAGAATATCCTTTCTCTTGCTCATCTTCTCAGCTGCTACACAACCTGCTTACTTCCTCCCATATCTTCTTTGCCTGGCAACACAAATCATCAACAGCACATCTACTGCAGAAAAAATTGACTGTCAGCCCCAGCCTTATGGAGAGACTGCGGGCATTTCTGCAGCATGAGACCTGCCCCGGCTGTCAGAAGCTCAAAYCTCTGACATGGCAGATGCAGCGACTCCAGTGACTGGACAATATGCTCTGCAGCAAGTCATATCCACACTGAGGACACGTATCCTACCATGTCTGAAGATGAGGGCCCTTCTTTGTACCCTTCTACACAAACTGCTGCATCTGGGACCTGTGCTCTGGGCCTCTCCCTAGCACTGACTAACAGGGTGCTTGACCCACCCTAATCATGGGTCTGCTGGAACCCTTTGATTGGGGTGRTCGAGAGAGTTCATTAGTTCTCTGATCTCAGTTCCTGAAAGTATGGAGGAAGTATAATAAACTTTGTGATACTCAGGTGCATTATGAAATAACAGTAGTATCTTCTAGTAGGTAACGTGGAAGTGACTACTAATAGATGTTATTATTATTGTTATAATTATTAATTTTATAATTATACCTGAGTATATTTGTGCCTCAATGTGTTACTGTCTGGGCATATCACTTCCCTGCTGTGCATCTGAGTTCTTTCACTGCAAAATGGGATATCTTTTTTTGTTTGTTTTGTTTACTTTTAGATCCCTTACACAAAAAGAAGTGCTGTGTGTTTGAAGAGTATTATGTTAGCTCATAGGGCAAAACAAGTATGAATGATAATATGCTCAYAGGAGATCTGTTTCAGAAAGAGAGAGAAAAAAAAAMCACATGAATTCAATTAAGTCACTATTTCCTCTCAAGCAATGAAAACAGTTTAAATCTAAATATAGTACTATTATCTTCATCATTAAACAGTCAAAAATATCCTTCACAAATTTGGGATCTGAAGTAAAGAGCAATGTCCCAGATTTCTCAGTCAAATTCCATTTGTAAGCAATTTCACCTTCCAAATTCTGAGTTTATGTGTGTACTCATCTGCTGACACAAAACAGCAGATTTTGAGATACTGTTTTTACTRTCTCCGTGAATATGATGTTCTGTCCAAGAAACGCCTACATCTGAGCTGAGAAGATCAGCCAGTCCTGAAAAAATATCTTCTAAATCTGGAACATCTGTTAATCCYGTTTCGGGATGCCTACGCAAAGAACCAGGGAGTGGATAGCTATCAGGGAGAAGGTCTTTACTGAAAGTAAGGTAAGTAAGCAGAGCAGAAAGAAATGGAGGACTAGGGAAACAAAGATAAAAAAAAGAACTGTTGTAAATGCATATGGAGAGTGGMGCATCACACCAGGAAGACATTGTAATACGCTTTTCTATATACTTTATACATTAGTTAGCTGGAGAACCCCCCTTAGAGATGTATTYGTCTTATTTGTAAGGAATCCCTAGGTGGTTCATGAGCACATGGGCATGCTAACATGAATGATGCTAGCAAAGTACATTTACTTTCATCTTTAAAAGGGAATAAACAGGTGAAATGTAATAAAGTGTCTATTTTATGTGTAGGCTAAAAAGACTTGAAAGTCCAAGGGGAGCAGCTATCAGGTGTGATGGAAAACAGCAGGGAAAACATACATTTCTGTAACAGAGATTATTTATTCTATWTATTATAGCCAGCACTTGCTCATAGCTGCTCTATTGCCACCTCTTGCTTTTTGTAACACTTACCTGTGGGAATGAAGTTTTCTATGTTCTTTTCTGAATGAATACGGAAGTATCATTCTATTTCCTTTATTGATTATCATTTTGGTCCAAATACTGTCTACTCTAACCTTCACAATGCTTCACTCCAGTCTCCTYCTTCTTTACTTCTCTTACTTCCTTTTCTCCCTTGCCCTCTTTCCTTTATTCCTCTTCCTACTTCCGGTCTGTGATTAATCTTCTGATAAAGATCCACCACAAAAAAAAATGAAAACTAGACACTAATATTTCACTTTGTGATTCTGTTCACATTCTTAGCCTTCCTTCGATCACKGACTTGATTCTTAACTATCTCAGTCTATTTGATGCATAGACTGAAGGACAGATAGGGCTGAAATAGGAATCATTGGCTACTTTGTATTACATTTACATTTATGGGCCCAGTTGTTGGGTGATGCTTCTTCCCAGCACATAATATTCTACGGGACAGTACGAAATTACAGTACTTACAGACAAGCAAACAGAAATAAATAATATTAAAGCCTAGTAAAGTCAAAAAATAGATACAGCTATCTGGAAAATTCARTGTTTTTATATATGAAAGAGTTAGTCTAAACCACAATATTCTACACATAGAATATTAAAAAGAACTAATGGCAGAATCCCAGAATGGTTGAGGTTGGAAGGGACCTCTGGAGATCATTTAGTCCAACCCCCTTGCTCAAGCAGGGTCACCTAGAGCAYGTTAGACAGGGTTGCATCCAGGCGGGCCTTGRATATCTCCAGAGAAGGAGACTCCACAACCTCTCTGGGTAACCTGTTCCAGTRATCAGGCATYGTCACAGGAAAGAAGTTTTTCCTCATATTCAGATGAAATTGCCTGTGTTGCAGTTTGTGCCCATTGCCTCTTGTCCTGTCATTGGGCATCACTAAAAAGAATCTGGCCCCATCCTCTTGTCACCTTCCCTTAAGATACTCATAGACACTAATATCCTGTCTTCTTTTCTCCATGCTAAAYAGGCCCAGCTCTTGCAGCCTTCCCTYATATGGGAGATGCTCCAGTCCCCTAACCATCTTTGCAGTCTTATGTTGGACACTCTCCAGTAGCTCCATGTATCTCTTGTGCTGGGAAGGCCAGAACTGGACACAATATTCGAGATGTGGCCGCACCAGGGCTGAGTAGAGGGGAAGGATCACCTCCCTTCATCTGCTGGCAACACTCTTCCTAAGGAACCSCAGGAAATCTTTGGCCTTCTTGGYCWCAATGGAACATTGCTGGCTTAYRGTCAACTTGCTGTCCATCAGGACTTCCAGGTCCTTCTCTGCAGAGTTGCTTCCCAGCAGATCARCCCCTACTCTGCACTGGTGCATGGAGTTATTCCTCCCTTGGTGCAGAACTTTGCATTTCCCTTTGTTGAACTTCRTGAGGTTCCTCTCTGCCCAACTCTCCAGCTGGTTGAGGTCCCTCTGAATGGCAGCACAGCCCTCTGGTGTATTGGCCACTCCTCCCAGTTTGGTATCATCACCAAACTTGCTGAGGAGRCACTCTGGCCCTTTGTTCAGGTCAYTGATGATAARTTGAACAAGATTGGACCCAGTATTCACCCCTAGGGGACACAGCTATCTACAGCCTCCAACTAGAGTTTGCACCACTGATCACAGCCCTCTGAGCTTGGTCATTCAGCCAGTTCTCAATCCACCTTACTGTCCACTCATCTAGCCCACAGTTYCTGAACTTGCCTATGAGGATGTTATGGGAGACAGTGTCAAAATCTTGCTGAAGTCAGGGTAGACAACACCCACTGCTCTCCCCTCATCTACCCAGCCAGTCATTCCATCATAGAAGGCTATCAGATTGGTTAAGCAGGATTTCCCCTTGGTGAATCCTTAYTGTATAYRTTTGATCACCTTCACATGCTTACAGATGTCATCTAGGATGAACTGTTCYATCACCTTTCCAGGGATGGAGGTGAGGCTGACTGGTGKGTAGTTCCCTGGGTCTTCTTTCTTGCCCTTTTAGAATACTTTCAAAGGAGTGATATTGACTTTCTTCTAGCCCTCAGGCACCTCTCCTCTTCTCCATGCCCTTTCAAAGATGATTGAGTGAGGGCTAGCAATGATGTCCRTTAGCTCCCTCAGCACTCACAGGTGCATCCCATTGGGGCCCACAGACTTGAGGGTGTCAARTTTGCCTAAATGATCTCTAGCTGAATTCTCCTTGAGCAAGGGAAATTCCTCCTTTCTCCAGACTTTCTCTCTCATCTTCAGGCTCCAGGATTCCTAAGGGCTACTCTTAGCAGTAAAGACTTAAGTAAAGAAGGTATTCAGTATCTCTGCCTTCTCTGCATCCTTTGTCACCAGGGTCCCCACCACATTTACCAGAGGCCTCACATTTTCCCTAGTCTTCCTTTTGCTACTGATGTATTTGAAGAAGCCCGTCTTGTGGTCCTTGATATCCCTTGCCAGATTTAATTCCAAATGGGCCTTAGTCTTCCTCATCRCATCCCTGCATACTCTGGCAATGYTCTTATAATCCTCCTAAGTGGCCTRTCCCTTATTTCACATTCTGTATACTTCCTTCTTTTGTTTGAATTTTGCCAAGAGCTCCTTGCTCATCCATGCAGGTCTCCTKCCCCTTTTGCTGGAGTCATATGGAGGCACCGCTCTTGAGCTTAGAGGAAATGATGCTTGAATATTAACCAGTTCTCTTGGACCTCTCTTCTTTCCAGGGCCCTAACCCAGGGGATTCCTTCAAGTAGGTCCCTGAAGAGGCCRAAGTTTGCTCTCCTGAAGTCCAGGGTAGTGATTCTACTTACTGCCCTGCTTGCTCCTCACACGATCCTGAACTCCATCATCTCRTGATCACTGCTGCCCCCAAAYGTCACATCTCCAAACAGTCCATCCTTGTTAGTACAAGGTCCAGTAGTGCACCTCTCCTCATTGGCCCTTCCATCCCCTGTACATCTCTCCTCATTGGCTCCTCCATCAGCTGTGTCAAATAGTTATCAGTGCTCTGCAGAAGCYTCCTGGATTGCTTGTACCTTGCTGTGTTGTTCCTCCAGCAGATATTGAAGTCCCCCATAGGAACCAGGGCCTGTGATCACAAGGCTACTTCCAGTTGTCTGTAGAAGGCCTCATCTACTTCTTCTTCCTGGTCAGGTGGCCTGTAGAAAACATGCACAACAATGTCACACATGTTAGCCTGCCCTTTAATCCTTACCCAGAAGCTCTCAAGTCGCTCTTCATCCACTGCTAGGCARAACTCCATACATTCCAGTTGCTCTCTCATATAAAGAGCAACTTYGTGGCCTATCTTTCCTAAAAAGCACCCCCTCTCTATAACTCCTATTTTAAAGCCTGATAYGATATGACTGTAGACAGCAAATTATAGATGAACTCATGGAGTGCTTCTCAGGAGAAAAAGGCAAATGGGGTTTTTTGGCTGCTTGCACTGAAGCATCAAGTCAWGCAGAAAAGAAATGTTAATGTCTGTACAGCTCTTAGGAGACTGTGTCATGAATTTTGTGCTCAATTCCAAGCRTTTCTATGTTTGAAGTATATGCACAGTTCTGAGACTTTTTTAAGGTAGATGGTTCAGAGAAGTACTAAAATGATAGCAAGCCAAGTTGAATTGATTTCTGTGAAGAACAAAAGCATGATAGAAATTGAATTAACTATATGTCCTTGATAAAACAAAACAAAAACAAACAAACAAACAAACAAAAAGAATTGATATGATATTAAAAGGATGTAAATTCCATGAAATAAAAATAATTATCAAGGAAATTAAAAAAGGACATGATTACAAATATTTAGATGACACTAATGTTACAGATCCAAGAAGAGAGAGGTAAAGATTGAGACAAATACCTGAAGTAAATAGTGCAGTAGCAGCTGTGTATACATGTTCTCACAAATGGGCTGTACATCTGTAAATGTGAAAAACCATCAGGAACTACATGTGGAGCACATCTGAAAGCTTTACATGTGTACTCTAAATCATTCAGGAGCAAATTTGTTACTCCTGGGATGTGGCTCCATCAGTTTTAGGGGTCACATTACATGTTAGCAGTTTTGTATTGTTAGCAATCAGGAAAGTTTGCCTTGCTTTGAGTTATTTGTTTTGCCCTTATGTGGGTATCTGTGGTGTAAAGAAAAGAAAAAGCAAACCTACTGTCAGGTCAAATGCTGGGTGGTGACTGGACTGTTGGAAAATTTCCAAATATAGCTGTGTAAATTGTATCTTTTGGAATTTGTACTGTAAGAAGTGTTGCTAACCTCTGCGTGATGGCAAAATTCCTGCGGTCAGTGGAATCCTTCCAACCAGTGAGCAAGTGCTCTTTGTAGCTTTTGATCACCTACCTCATGTGCATAAAATGTAACAATCAGAGAATAAGGTAGCAGGWTATAATGTCTTAGAAAGAAGACATGCATCTTTCATTCAATCAATCAGATTGAAAGGTGAAATGTGTAGAAAACCTTTCAAATAGAAATGTTTAACTCTGTTAACTGTTTAATCTCTGCATTGGATTAGAGCTTAAATTGAAACTCTTTTGTAGCAAGATACTCATAATGTAGACCCCACTGAAAAGAAGTAATGGAGTCCAAAAGCAGTGCTAGCTATGTATGTATGGGAAAAATCCTCAAAATCCTTCATTCTTCATGCAAGCACCTCCCTACTGTAATTTTTCTGTAGGAGTCAGAAAAGGTCTTTTGTGAAGTAGCATCGCAAAAGTTGAACAAGGGGCACATATGGTTTCACTACCCCRAAACTAGGCAACCTTCAATGTATTTATTCATCAATGTGCATGCTATTCCTCTTTATGGCAGGTGAAAGAATAATAAATAATGCACAAAGGAAGCTAATCTGTTTCCATTATTTTAATAAATAAAATGTACAAAACCATTCAGGCCTTGGGCTTCTTGCCAGAGCCTGATGTGCGAGAAATACCAAGAGCACACAAAACACCTCTGAAAGCTGTTAAGCTCCTTGTTCCAATTTCAAGTTTGTATTTATGTTTTCTTCTCACAAACTGTGATTAGCTTTCATACAGTAATCATACTAATAGTATAATAACTTCATAAGAAGTGAGAAAGAGGAACCTCTCTACCAATGACTAGTATTGTTGTATCAATTTCAAATTATTCCTCCTGTATCTATTTTGTTTTATGCTCCTGGAAGTGTAGAGAAAACCCACTGAGACACAGATATCACTTCTGTCAAGTTCTCGTGTTGGAATTAACCAAACACAGGAGAGGAAGCTGAAGCCACACACTTTAATAGTTGCCGAGCCATGTTTTGCTGGTTAAGGAGCAGGTATTGAGAAGGGATGCAGAGCTCTCTGACATGATGACGAATCTTACCCAGAACTGTATTTTCAGCTAGCCAGGTAGTTCTTCACAGTTTCCCACCCTATTTGATTTGCCATATATCAAGAAGAGAGAGAGGGGGATGCTGTTATATTTCCAGGAAACTGACACAAATGGGCTGCCTTAAGYTCCCACCTTCTCCTCCTGCTGCCTGATTCTGGAAGTTCCCACTGAGCTGATCGGAATCTGAACCACGATGATCATATTATATCTCCCCCCCACCCCGAGCGTGCTGTCTCCTTCTAGAAAAGCAGAAATAAATTAAGTTTAAAAAAGGTATTTGAAACTACAGCACTTACATGAAGCTTCTGGGCCTCCTTCAGGCCACTGCTTTCATCAAGCCTCAATATTTCCTGGTCAATAGGTCTCATTTCACAACAGGCACCTGGAGCAAWTGTTATTCCCTTCACTCATTTAGTATCACCAGGGAAGAACAGATSCTTCTGCAAGGACAGTATGAAATAAATTTCTTACATCCTGCCTCCTCTAGTGAAGATTCATGCTCTCAGACTTGCCTCAGGGACCTCCCCCAAGGGATCAGCAGAAGAGAATATTCCACCAGGCTCCCCCTCCCCCTTGGCTGGAATAGATACTCTCTGTCTAGGTAAACAAATAAGATTTTATGTAGCACTTTACAAGGAACAATTAATTAAAAAAATGTATTTTTTTTCTGTTAACTCTCCTAGTTTGTAGACTAAAAATCAATGCAAACAAATAGTAAACAAAAGTTAACTTGTAACTGTTTTCCATAGAAAAATAGGATAAATAATAAAGATACAATATTGTATATCTTTGGTTCAGAACAGAATATTCTTACTCCATTTTCCATTCCCAATAGAGAATTTATCCATTCTGTTAAGTGGAATTCCTGTAAAAAGAGGGCATAGATAGGTAGAGATTTCGGTCACAGTTTCAGTATTGCATTTCAGGCTATTAGAAGCATAGTGGTTACATTTATTTAAATTTAGTGTAGTAGTGTGGATTACTAAACCAAAATTATCATAGGTTAGCAAATGAAGACARTTAAGAAAAGAGAAATATTTATGAAGCATTTGGAGAATGTATTCAGAAATTATAATTYCAGTGATTTAAATTTTTGTTAAAATATGTCAGGAGCTGGAGAAAAATAGTAYATGATTTTGTGAAATTTTCTTGAAATTGTCTATTCTCCAAATGTATTAAACGGTAACRCTTAACTGTAGTTTTAGAAACATCACTAAATACTAATCATACTGTRCATATCATTATGTGTATAGGGTGCTTTGCCTACATGAAACAGTAATTATTAAGAATATTAAAAGAATGCACAGTGAAGRCATTTCATATATCCTCTGTACTTTGGTTTTGGCTGCAAGAGGCAGAGAGGAGCTCTTTAAGTTYATTTCTGATGAATATCAATTGCAGAAATATTAAGGTATGGTTAAAGCAAAATGTCAAATGCACCAACAGCTTGGCATTCTTTACTTTATAAACATATTATGAAATGATCACAGTCCATTACTCTTCATTAACTTCAACAGTTATTTCTGGAATGCATGTATATACTTTTAATATATGTAATTTTTGTCTCAAATGTGCTTGGATTTCAAGAAACAGGGAGACATAGTTTCTACCGTACTTTGAAAGAGTAGATGAAAATATTATGAAAAAGCATGGCAAGAAAATAATATTTCCAGGGTGATGGTGAATATTTGCTTTACTAAGAACAACMTTGTCATTTTTTTAAAGGAAAAAAAATTCATATCTACCAATGGATTCTCTTAAGCATGGTTCAACAGATACTGGATCAACTATGTGAAAGGTCCTGGAATCAGAAACGCARCCCTCTTAGAGGAATGTATTAGCCCCATAACTTTTTCATACAAGAAGCGAAAAAGAACCAGTGTGGAAGTTTCTTCACAGAATCACAGAACGGGTAAGGTTGGAAGGGACCTCTGGAKATCATCTAGTCTAACCCTTCTGCTCCAGCAGGGTCACCTAGAGYGTGTTAGACAGGATTGCATCCAGGCRGRCYTTGAAKATCTCCAGAGAAGGAGACTCCACAACCTCTCTGGGCAACCTGTGCCAGTGCTCCGTCACTCTCACAGGGAAGAAATTCCCCCTCACGGTCAGGTGGAACTTCCTGTGCTTCAATTTCTGCCCATTGCCTCTTATCCTGTCACATGGGACAACTGAAACGAGTTTGTCCCCGTCCCCCTGACACCCTCCCTTCAGGTACTTGTACACATTGATAAGATCCCCCCTCAGGCTTCTCTTCCCCAGGCTGAAGAGGACCAGCTCTCGCAGCCGTTCCTCACAGGGCAGCTGCTCCAGCCCTCGGATCATCCTTATAGCCCTGTGCTGGACTCTCTCCAGTAGCACCATGTCTCTCTTGTCCTGGGGAACCCAGAACTGGACACAGTACTCGAGATGAGGCCTCCCCAGGGCTGAGTAGAGGGGCAGGATCACCTCCCTCCACCTGCTGGCAACATTCCTCCTAATGCACCCCAGGAGACCATTGGCCTTCTTGGTCCCAAGGGCACATTGCTGGCTCATGGTCAACTTGTCATCCACCAGCACTCCCAGGTCCTCCTCTGCAGAGCTGCTCTCCAGAAGGTCAGCCCCCAGCTTGTACTGGTGCCKARGGTTATTTCTCCCTAGGTGCAGGACTCTGCACTTGCCCTTGTTGAACCTCATGAGGTTCCTCTCCRCCCAACTCTCCAGYCTGGCCAGGTCTCTCTGAAGGGCAGCRCAGCCCTCAGGTGTGTCAGCCACTCCTCCCAGCTTGGKATCATCAGYAAACTTGCTGAGGAGGYRCTCYRTCCCCTCATCCAGGTCATTGATGGAAAAGTTGAACAGGAYRGGACSCAGTASTGAGCCCTGGGGGATGCCACTAACCACACGCCTCCARCTAGACTCCACGYCACTAATGACAACCCTCTGAGCTCTGCCTTTCAGCCAGTTCTCAATCCACCTCACAGTCTACTCATCTAGCCCACACTTCCTGAGTTTCTCTGGGAGGATGTTATGGGAGACAGTGCCAAAGGCCTTGCTGAAGTCAAGGTACACAACGTCCACTGCTCTSCCCTCATCTACCCAACCAGTCATTCCATCATAGAAGGCTATCACATTGGTTAAGCACAATTTCCCATTGTTTTTTTTTATGTTTTTTGTTGTTGTTATTGTTGTTAGTCACCATCACTATATTTTTTGAGTGATTCTATCCTATTAGTCTTTTTTACGATTGCTCTGACAAGAGCTATGGATTCTACAGAGATAAAAGTTATGTGTTATTTCTGAATTACATTTCAGTTTCCAYTGGAAATAGAAGAGCAACAGCTCAAAATAAGGTGGTTCTATGTGAAAGAACTCATTGGTCCTGAGCCCAAGTGGTGAGGCACAGCAGGAATTCAGGCGTTTCCACAGTTAAGCAACAGCTTAGCARACTGCAATTTGGATGTCTCAAAACCAGCTTGAGCCTTTTTTAAATACCAGCAAGTTTTTTTAAAAAATCCCTGACCCATAGTGATAAAATTATGTGAAACACAWGAAAAGAAAGATCTTTAATTC
Source organism: Rhea americana (assembly GCF_003343005.1). Classification (NCBI taxonomy): domain Eukaryota; kingdom Metazoa; phylum Chordata; class Aves; order Rheiformes; family Rheidae; genus Rhea; species Rhea americana. The sequence goes on from NW_028186442.1 coordinate 147,917, forward strand.
CATTGAACATTGGAAGGTTCTGATAGTGCTACAATTGTTGTTCTTGTGAACTTTTATAAAAATATTGATTTTATGGATATTCTCCTTTTCTTCTCCTGTGACTTCTCTTACTGTGTTTAGCCTTCCTCTCTGCTTTAATCTTTCTATTCATGATGTCTCCTGCTTTTGCTCTAATCTCCCAGAACTGACTTAACAAATGATGCCAAGTTCTCTGGAGGTCCTCTTCTCCCATGTATATTCAATTGAACTAATTGCTTACGTCCCACATCAGTTTTCCTTTAAATTATGCAAGCCAGAAAATAAAAATACATTTTAATGAAGATGCCTAACTTAGCAATATGCCTCCTCAATAAATTCTGACCACTCCCTAGCTTGTGAAAAAGGAACTSGCTCATGAAACTATAATAATCTGATGGTTTCAGCTGTTTTGCCCCTGCTTCAACTTCAAATATATGTATTCTACAGCTTCACGGGAAATGGACATTTCAGAACTAAAACTAGTGCATTTACAGGCATCAGACTAACTACGATTGTTGCATATACTGAGATTTTAAAATGTTAGTGTGAGCAACAGATGAGATCAGACCAGCATTCCTTTCTGAAAATTAGATAGGCTTAAATTATGATTTCAGTTAGTATTTGATTGTAGTTCAATCAACTCAAATGACAGTCATATCTTGCTTGCCCTTGGAGTTTTGGAGATGAAGGACAGGAGAGGGATCAGTATTTAGAAAGAGTAAAGTCAAAATTTGCAGTGAAAGAAAATTTGTTTCCTGTCTTCTGCAGGGTGTTGTAAGCAATGGAGAGGAAACACAGCAAGATATGACATAGTACTTGACTGACATTTTAATGACTTTCACTTCTGTARGAGATCTTTTAGTTTGTTTGACTAATGCAGTACTTCAGAAAGCGTATCTAACTGAAGGGCAGTTTTCCAAGTGTCCTTGCTTTCTTAGGAACCATGGCTCACTAGTAAAAAATCAAGCAACAAGTACTTTGAAGGTCTGATTACAAACAATCCTCATTACAAACGTAGTTCTATTAGGAATAGTTTACCAATAGATGCTAATTTATTCATAAGTTTTCACTGTATAATTTGGACAAAAATTTTTCAGCCGTGGGTTGCATAACAATTTACTTCTCAGTAGTGTATAGCTAGTTGCATACATCATACTGTATTATCTCAGCTTTCAATGACAAACATCTAAAATGAAGCATAGCAAGTATTAACTAATGAGTATAGTTGATGAATAATTTATACAGACCTTTTTGGAACTGYTCTTCTAAGGCATTTTCACCAATATCCAGTACTATTTAGATAGAAAAAACAAGTAGTATGATTCTGTGGATAATACAAATTGAAGCTAATCTTTCTTTCACAAACAGAATAAAACTCAAAGGCTTTCAGTAACACAAAGAAACATACTTTAGTTCAAATATTCTCCCAATTCTTTGCAATAATAAAGACATTTCTAAAAACAGATGTGTCTTGAATCCAGGTTTTGAGGTTCTGTGTTCTATTTTTGATATTTATAATAAAAAATATATATTTTTTGTGACTAAATATATTTATATGTATGTGTATATATTGTATGACCACTAATATATTATATAGCTGTAGCTTTATTTCAGGATACAAGGTGGTGCTGTTTCATTTTAGAACTGAAAATAATGTGTTGATGCAGCTCTTCAGAAAGCGGTAGTATGAAGTGTCATGGAGTACAGTCTGTCTAAAAATCCAAATTCACTATTAYAAATTTTATTTTACTGCTATGAAGATAAGACATGTATAAATATATACAATATAATGTAATATAATATAATATATATGCTTTATGTACATATATACATACATATGTATATACACAATCACAATAAACAGTATTAAAAAATAACAGTTTTCATCCTTGTATATAATGTTGAATATCAGTATTTGCCTGTATAATCTGTCTTTTACCTTAAAATAGGAAATAAGTTAGCCTGCATTTTACTGGAGAAAATATGTACTGGCAATTTCTTGAAGTGAGATTATTTTCTCTGTAACATAGATGAATGAAGGATGTCGGARCATTTCAAACTCCAGTAGTTTTTCACTGATATTAAGTTTCTGTGTCCTAACTACTTATACTTTTGGGCTCAAGATCACTGTAAAATAGTAACACATCTTTTAGTTCACAATTAGAAATGAGAACCACCACCAAGCAGACTACCAAACACCGTAACAATTCTGTGACTTGCGCCCTTCCAGCACTATACTCTTCCCCCATCCTTCCCTCATCTTGAGCACACGCTTTTACCAACCTTAACATCATACTATGAATTTTAGGACTCRTTTTCTGAGCTCTGTGCTGACTCTCTCTTTTCAGATCTGTTTTTGAAATGCTTATTTGTGCAGCCAGTGGCTGAAATTCTTTCTGGGTAGCAGAAGACGCTCAGTACTTTGTAGGTTCAGGTGCTTGCATGAGGTACATGAAAGGAACATGACCCTTTTGAAAGCTCACATTTTGTGAAAGAACTCAAGGAGCCTTGGACTGGAGATTAATGAAATACCAGGGTTAATGAAAAACAGGAAACTATTAAAATATAATAATGTCATAGTGTTGATTACATTAGCATAGATTTTTTTTAGTGGTTAGGTTCATAATCCTGAAAAGATCTTGTATTAAAGTTGAAATATACATCTGTACAGTCCAAATGAAACTGGTAGAGTTATTATATACGAGACATGTGGCTAAATGTTTTTGAGAAAGCTTAATTATGCCAAAATAGATTGTTTATCTTGCCAACAGATTCTTGTTATATAATCAGGCAAAAAATAGGTCTTTTCAAACACCTCCACAACATGCCCAAATTATTACAGCTTGAATATTTCAGGCAGTATCTTCTGAGACTAAAATACTCCATCCTGACCAGCCTATTAAAAGTATAATCAAATCAATAGATTTTCTTGCATCTGTACTGTCTGTACTGTACATCTGAAATGCAATCCAGCTAAAAGTTTTACTAGATTTTCTCTTCAATTGTGTAAAATTATTCTGAATTTTAATTCTCAAAAACAGTACTAGTTTAGTACATCTTTAGAACATTTTATGTTTTCTTGTCCTGCTTGACAGCTCAGAGTGTGATTTTCTGTATTTGAAAAAAAAATCTATTCTTTAATAAGTTTAAAGAGTGTACATCTGTATTTGACAAGTTATTCTTCTTTTTAATGCTTTATAAAAAAGCTAATGCAAAGTCCTGTATGATTCTGTATGTTATTACTAAGTTCTGAAACACAAGATGTATTAGTCTTTGGCACTGAACTTTACAATAAATGTCTTTTAAGTGCTGGATCTCTGTACTATATTCTGTCATTGTTAATTAAGTGTCTTTGTAATAAATGAAGAGAAACAGGGACCTCTGAATGAAATCAACAGAACTAGACTTGCTAGACCCAACACAAAACTGTATCTATGTCTATGCTAGTAAATTAAACATATTCTTTTGAGAAATTAAATGGAAAATTACTGAATAAATCCTAAGCTTTTAGGCACGCACACACATGTGCACACACACATACACACGCATAAACATAGAAGTGAAAGAGAGCAACAATTGAATATTACAGTGAAAATATCACTATTAATACTTCATATAGCTGTTACCATGGTTCTCTGAGGTTGCATGTAGCTGTAGATTCATGATATTTGATTGTAATCTACCTCTTTTGTTTTGTTCGGTTTGACACTTGCATAAGTTCAGCAATATATATATATATATTACACACACACAYGTGCATCTGTATATGCACAAAAGTTTTTCATCCTTTTGCAAACTATCCTTTGTAATAAATAGTTTAACTAGCTAAACAGATAACCAAATCACTTCCACAATTAACACCAAACACATAGAAGTGCATGCAGACATTGTGAGAACAGTAGCTACTATCATAAACTGTTTCATATATGACTATTTAAATCACTAATCCTCATAAATAACAGGATTTTTGGGATATCTAAATACAAGGCAAGTGATTCTTGTCTTACAGGATAATGAGGAAAGAAGACCTTTAAGACACTCTCTTAGAATATGTTTTAATAAAAGCTTGTTGCATGACATACCTCCACCTCCCTCAAATAAGGTGATTCAAAATTCCCAATATTTACAGTTACTAAAGTAATCATTGACCTTGTTGAGCTATTTTGAATATTGATGTCACTTAAGAAAAGGTAAACTGGAACAGCAGTAGTAGTCCTAGGTAAAGACTTGTAGACCTGGAATCTGTGTAAAACTGTAAATAGTTATGGACAGCCTTTAGGGTAGGGATCTTTGGGGTTTTCATATTGCTTATTGTTCAGTTGCCTTTCTGTTCAGCTGCAAATTAATAGACAGTGGGCTTTTTTAACCAACTCCTGTTTTGACAAACTCAATACATTCATGATAGAAATTGCTTTAGTGACTTTGCTCTTTTCTCTAATCCTTTCTTTTAGACTACCTTTTTCACTCCTTTTTATGTTGGTTATCTAAATGGAAATTACTATTTAAAGAGCAATACAGAATGTCCAAAATTGGTTTTAATGTATATTTATAAAGGTTGTAATTACGTAAGAGGTAAAGGTCAATAAACCTTCCATAAGTCTTAAGGCTAGATGAAAGATTTAAAGTCAGGTTAATTTAACAGACAATAGTAAATCTCTACCCAATGAATAGTTTAAAAATCTAAGGAAAGAAASCAGTGATGATCAAATGAGAGATGTATACCGTAATGTTATTACCTCCTACATAAATATGAAGCAGTAGCAATAACATAGGTTATGGAAGAAAATTATCTTACCAGCATTGATGAGGTTGTCTCCAGAAGACACGGTGGCCAACGCAAAAACAAATTTGATAGCTTCTGAGTCCTGGGGGAAGATTTTGAGGTAATGGAAAAGGTTTTGTCTTTATCAGGACCCAAGCACAATTGAAATCTCCTCTCAGTATTGTACATATTTAAAATGAAGAGGAAGAATAATAGTTTTTAAAAATCTAGCAGTCATTATGGAGCATGAGTACATATTATAAGAAACAAATCATGGATTTTAAGTACATTTTGAATAGCACACTGGCATATTAACTATGAAACATTGCCCCTTTTCCCATATGAATTAATGACCRATGGACAAAGGGGAATTTGAGCTCTTGGACTATATACTGGAATGYATAATGCATTACATTTCCCAATTATGCTTATGACCTAGTGGAAGGTCACCAGCAAGCATATCATGAAGTGATCTGATTGAGAATGCTGTTCAGGATTTCCCATTTGTGCAATTTTTTTTCCCCCTCTTGCATTCTTACATTATGCACAGCAGCTTTCACCTTGTATTCATGAGATACAGCTTTATTTTTGTTCTCTTACTGATTATTTATGATTATTCATCAAATCAGGGAGTCTTATTCATATGTCAGTGAAGACTATGATTTTTTTTCAGGGATTTCAGTGGTCTTTGAATTAGACCCAAGCTTGCAGTTTTGTTCAATTTTATGATGATCACAGTAATCATTAGAACACCTTAAGCATCGAAAGCAACTTTCATTCAAATATGGAAATTAAGTTAGATATTTTATATCTTCTGAAAGTTAGGAAAGAGTTAAAGAATTTCATTTTACTATATCACAGTCTCCTTAATAAATTAATTCTGAAATCTATTAATAGTCCAATTATTAAGAATTACCTTGAAGTCATTTGGATTTATACTGGTTGCCTAGGAAAGAATTAATTGCATGTCAATGTATTTAGGGAYTCTTCATGGACGCAAAACATTTGTCAAAGATTTAAGTCCATATTCATACAAGAACTTAATAGTTGCTTTGTTGAATACTGTGAAATAAAAAGATTGCATGTCCCATTCTGGAAGTGGAGTTCAGAAACATCAGCTGAGTGCCTAGATTCTCTGCACATCAAATGGTGCGGCATCCATTCGCGCGTCATGTTCAAACCAAGCTCTGAAATTCCTACTTAGTCAATAGGAAGTTCCAAAAGACAAGACAGTATGTCAGAAATTGCCTTTACTTTAAGAATTAGGCACAGGCATTYGGTGCTGACCGCATGAAAGTAAGATTTGTTACCCAGAATTTCCTTCCTGCCTCCTGCATGTCAGTCAAGAATATTAGTATCAACAGGTGTCAGTTATTGTTTTCTCCTGAAGGTCACAGGGATTATGGAATAGACAGTAGTTATTTTAAGTGTAATATTATGCAAATAAAATATACCTGGGAAGTGGGAGACTTGAATTCAAGTTTACCAATAACAGCAGAGGTTTCTATAACTTTCRTTTTCCAGGCAGATGCCTTAAACAATATTGCGGCTATCTGGCCCTGGARTTCCAGCAAGACTATTGAACCATTAAGAAAGTTTCTTAATGCCAAGAGAGAAAAGGAAGAAAATGAAAATAAGCACTGCTCTGTACTGCAATGACCAGTGATTTTTTAAAAATAAAAATATAAATCTATTACACATGCAAACAACTTTGGCTGTTATATAGTCATTTTACTGCTTTTCTGATATACATGAAAATTCTTGTGGGTGCAAGCTTATTTATCTTCCTGAATGAATCTTTTGGTTCCATGTAAATACTGTCTCTACCTGCTGATCAGCTTAGTCTCCTTTTTTTTTTAATTTTTTTTTTAATTCAATGAATTATGATAGGAGCTATGTATTTTTGTAATTTTTTTTTAGTTTTTGGTCAAAAATAAAGTTTCATGGCAGGTAGAAATATTTAAAATTCAGTTTGAATTCTACAATTAATTTGCTTTCTCCTCTCTGCAATTCCTGTTCTTCTCAATTCTTGTCTTGAGTGTTCAGTCAAACTCGTGTTTTACAGTTTTCAAGTGATTCAAACTTTCATTACTAGAGATACCATTTAAAAGTTCCGTTGTTTTAATTTTAAGATAAGATATAAAYGTCTCAAAATATTTCATTCACATTAAACAAAATGTTTGCCTCAGAACATAAAAAATATCTCATTTTTGTTTGTTTTGGTGAGAGGAAAAGTAGAACTTTTTCATCTTTAATATAACCAGACCATTTTTCTCATTGCATCTTGCACCAATCATAGAGCCAAAACTCAAATAGAATGAAAATGAGATTTCACTTGAGTTCTCATATCTCCACTGTTACCCCCCCCCTTTTTTTTAATTTCTTCTGTCTTATTTCAATTACGTGTTGTCAAGTCTGATTATTGCAGWGGGAGTTAGTGGTGCTCAGAACAATCTGACCAGGTCAGTGGTCTTACATATCAGTCTGTTTATTTTTGCAGTCTCTGTGGAGTTTGGGTGGGACTTGAATGCAGGTCAAAATGTCTCTAGGTGTATGCACGGTGAAGAAGTTCAGATGTTTCAGGGACTGGTGAATGTTGTTCACCAAGTTCCTCGTTTAGATTTGGGGAGATGCTAGCCTGAGGTATTCTAGATCACAAGTGTCTTTTTTCTTAGTCTGGGCCAATCTTCRCTGGGAGCTAACATTCTTGTTTTGAATGTCTCTTTCTAAATAACTCAACATGGCTGTGATGAAGTCAGAAATTTAACCTAAGTGTCAGAAGACTCTTAGTAATACTGTAACTATTTTTACCTCTACAGAAGCTTATGTAAATTCTTGCAGGTAGCACTTTGCACATAGCAGTCATATCCACGAACATTTAAGATGGTGGAATTAGCAGATTAGATAAAACCTAAGGGAGAACTCAGTCTGAAGTCTCTTATTTTCTCCCCTCCTTATTGAAAGAAGCTACTTTGTTCTCTCTCTAAAAACGACTGTCATTATTATTATGGGTAGTAGATATAAATTAACTGAACTTTAAGATGCCCACAGGATAAAGGCAACATTATAATCATTTGATGTTGAAAAGTTGTTTCAAGAAAGCTAAACATGGAGCTAATTGCTTCTATTTGTAACTAGGTGACATAACTTACTGTTATGCTCAATTATCTCTGGCCCACGTATTGCTCAATTATGCAGACACTCATTTACCCAGGTAAATACTCRTTAGGGTGAATATCTATGCTACAAATAAGAATTTACCTTACTCTTGCTATTATAAAAATATGAGGCTCTGGAGAAATCTCAATGAAAAGCAGCATCAAAAGCTATCTTGCAGCCTAGACACAGTTTGAGAAGGCAAGTGTTTATTGCAATAAAATGTTGAGAATATCTGCCTGTAAATGTAGACRAGAAGTGTAAAACTCTCAGGGCTTATAGGTGAATGACTATGGGCATTGCAAAGGGAAAGGAATGACTTTTAATTTAGGCAAAATAGAATCAAAGACAAAAGCAATCAGACTATCAATTAAATAAGGAGGAAAAATGATAGGTAGCAAGTATGTTCTGTGTGCTCTCTAAATCTAGAGAAAGTACAAGAGTTTATGCAGAACTTCAAAGCCATTATCTGCATTTTATATTTAAACCAACAAGACTTGCAAAAAAACAGGACAGGTTTCCTCTACAATCTGAAATTCAAAGAATTTACTCTGAAGTTTAATAGAGCACTGTTTGTTAGAGTAAACAGTGGTCACAGTGATGGCAGATGTGTCCATACATTTGTGTGTGTGTGTGTGTGTGTGTGTATGTGTGTTTTTTTTTAAAGATACCCCAACTCTCTCAGAGGTTAGTAACTGTAAGATATCCTGCTGTAAGAGACACAGTTTTACATTTATCCAGCTTTTACATTTATACATTTAACCATTTAAGCACATTCTTCAGTTTAAACAGGTAATTAAAATCTAGCTGGGAGTAAGACCATATTTAAAATCACACCCATGTTTAGGTACGTCTCTGGACTCTTGGTACTTTGTAGCATCCAACCCTTATGGTCTAGAAATAGCAAATATGAATGTATCATTTAACCTTTTTTTTGTAAGAGAGAAGAAAGATGCTTGGTTCTGCTGGATATGTATTGTAAATATCAGCAGCTGTACTATTTTTAAATCTTGGCTTATTTCTGTAGCTGAGTGAAAGGTACTGCTTGGTTTGCAATGCATAGCAAATCCAATTAAGGGGTGGAGTTGTTGAAATTCTTTTCACATTGAAGTCAAACCCAGCTTTACTAAATCATATAATTTTTTTTCCAGTAAGCATAAAATACTTATATGCAGACACTTATATGCATTAAAAAGAGTTTCTCTGTGCAATATACATTACACATTAGCCTGYATCTTCTTTACGTGTTATACTTGTCATTCATATAGAAGGGTTGAATAACTCTAAGTGACTGAAGTTTAAAAGAGCATCAGTTACAGATATTGAGGAAAACCTAATATTGGAATTATGAATAATATCTTGCTCTTCAGTGTYACTGTGTGCAATATTTATATTGTCTATAAATGTGTCTGTAAAGACATTTTTGTAAACAAAAAAATCTGTACATAAATGACTGGGATTATCATGGCTGTAATGGCAACAATTTCAACTAGTTCTTTTTACGGTGAATTTGGTACTGATATTTCCTCTTTCCTCAGTGGAAAAAAAAAAGAATAGAAGTACCTTAGTGAATAGGAAAGGAAGCATAACAAACAGGACATGCTTCTCGTATGCCTGAGTATTCCTACTTGGGATTTGGATCAGGTGACTTAGAAAAGTAGGCAGAACAACTGCTTAAACCTGCTTGCACAATGTGAAATCCCCCCTCCCTTCCACCTGTCTCCCAGCAACAACAGCAAAATCTTTTAAGCTAACGTACCAAGTATTAAACCAAAGCAGAACTTTTCAATTTTTTAAAAATAACCTTTACAAGAGATATGCAGAAGGGGAGGAAGGAAAGATAAAGAGATCTCCTGCTGCTCAGTCTGATACATTTTTGATTCTTGTAGATATCACAGGGACAATCTTGACATAAAAGTGTAGATGATAAGGAGCAGATGCTCAACAAGGTATGCTTTCCTCTGATGAACCAGAGTGAATTTTCTGCTGTGAAATGCAGCATAAATGAGCGATGTCAGATTAACAGTAACTCGTGTTCTGCCCTCTAAGAGCTCTTGGGAGAGTTAGCTGCTGTACCAGCCCGGCCAAGGGGCTAATGCCATCATGCTTCTGAGGGTATATTGSTAGCAAGGAAAAAAAGATTGATGTATGTTTTTAATGAGCTTCAAAGTCTTTTAGAAAGTTTCTGCAAACCCTTTTAAGTGGAATGGAGAATAGTTTAAGTTAAAAGAATTAAAATTGAGTTAAAAAGAGTAGARTTAAAATAGTTTTCAAATGTCTATTTAATTCCACCATTTTTTTCATAAGTCTTAACTCTAAAYCAGAAAATCCAGTTTATTGTTTGGAAACACACAGCATCTGTTAGGTCCGTACATACTGCTGTTTTTATGGGACAAGCTATTTGCTTAGATGAAGATCTAACAAARTAGTTTAGAAAAAGATTAATATTATTGCCTTTTATAATGCAGGAAGGACTATACAGTTTTCACTTCTCTAGTGGTTAGATCCTGATTACTGCCTAATTTTGCATCACTGAATAACTGAATCAAAGAGTTTCAGTTAAAATTTCTTGTTTTATGATTTCCTGTCGTAAAGGAACACATTTATTTAAAGATGATTTGCAAAGTCAAATGTCAGTTTGGTTTGTCTCTTTATAAATGCATAAAGATACCTAAAAATTATTCTAAGTTTCCAAATTTGATATAATGAAGTAATTTTTAAAATTGTTAAAACAATTTTTGAAATTATTTTTACCTGTCTGGAAATTGTACTATTTTTAATAGTTTGTCATTTTTCACTAAGACAGACAAAATCAGTAACGAGGAAAAGAGACAAAAATATATAATTTCCCTCTTATTTTGGCTCCCTTTCTACTCCAGGTTTTTTGCTTATGAATCTTGGAATCAAATCCTTTTATCATGTTACTTTACAAAAATAAGGTCATTACGCCCAACAAAAATGTCTAAGAAATAGAATTATCTATTATCTAGATAGATATTATCTATCTAGATAACAGAATTATYTAGAACTATCTGCACTTTACAAAGAGGAGTTCCAGAACCGCAAATAAGCCTTTCTGCTTCAGAAAATAATCTGGTTTGCTTTTAATGGCTTATGACCTTTGCAGTGGGGTATTGTGTGCTCCCTGCAAACACACACACACACMCCTCAGAATTTGCTTCAGGTCTGTTCCACGCCAAGCAGCACTAAGGTTAGGCATAAGTATCTCTGTAGTAGCTTCCCAATCCTTCTGTCATATCTTTGAGGCTACTATATATGTCTTTTTCTAGAGAGTGATGTTCCAAAAATGAAACTGCCGTAGCCACCAAAGAATATGAAGGCCAAGCACTGGGGAGGATCGAGTTGAACAGTGCTAAATTTAATCTAGTCAAACCCCTCATTAAAAGCTTATCAACTGTACCTATGCTTTTGCTGACAGACCTTTACCTTCTCTATTTTTAATGCCCTCCAACGGCAGGACTGGTCCAGCATGCTCAGCCATTCTCTCCTGGTGCCTACGGTGCTGACCTTCTCTTCCAGACCATAGAAGCTTTTTCTTATTGAACCTTTCCAACTGCAGTTTAATCTTCTCAAATCCAACATGGACAAAGAGAAAGACTGTTTTTTCACCTGTGGCCCTCTCCCCTCTGCACCCTCCCCTGCCATCAGCAATTTTGTAGTTAAATTTGTTGGAGTGTTATCTTTCCTCACTTTTTTTTTTCTTTTTTTAGGGCAAAAAAACACCTAATCTTTCATATGAACTATAAATGATTGGTTCCCTCCTGTGGTTTGCATCCTTCCCATGTAGGATCTCATAATTGTTCCAAAACTTTTTGTTTTTAACCTAGCTTGCTTATGATACTGTCATAATATTCAGTGTCAAAAGCATACTAAAGCTGAGATAAATAGCCATACTGCTTCTTCCCTACCAGAAGACCTGTTAGTCAGTTGCAGAAATAAATGTGTTTTGTTTAACATGATTTGTGCTGAGAAATCCTATTGGCTGCTTTCCACATGTTTACAAAACAGTTATTTGATTATTTCTTCTGCAGTCCTTTTGAAGTATGAATGGTCTATATTCCTTAAGTTTTCTCTTTTTACTTTCCGAAGATGGGCATTGCATTTTTTCTTTTTCCAGTGTTTTACTCTAACATCCTCCATGCATTCTCAAAGATAACTGTTGTCATTTAGAAATTACCTGATCTGTCTCATTCATTATCCCCTGGTAAAAGTCATCAGACCCAGCCAATTTGAAAACACCTTAGTATGCTCTTAGCTGCCATTTTCATTTTCTTTCTGAAGATAATGATGTTTGTCATCATTTATTTGATTGTCATCATTTATTTGCTTACAGTTGTTCTTTTTAATAGGTCAGAAGAGTCATTAATCATACTCATGTGACCTACTAGGTATTAAACATTCCCTGTTGTTTAGTAGTGATTAATTATTTCTTTGTTTTTATGTTTAATATTATCACTGTGGCATTATTTCTTGATGCTACGAATATCTCTTCCTAAAAGAATTTCATTTTGTATCTTCATCAAACCAAATTCAGACTGGGAGGTTTTTTTGTTTGTGTGTTTTACCACTCACTGTTTGCATACTTCCCAGTGCATTTGAGTCAATGAAGCGCACCAGATTTATCCAAGTAGGTCTCTTGCTACTTTCTTTATTTCCTCTTTCTGTAGTCATAGTTTACAGGAGAGCCGCTATGTGCAGTTCCCTGTGACCTTTTTTGTCCCTTTGACTTGCTTTGCTTGAGCTATTACTTACAAATTTGATTAATTTATTCAGAAAAGTTTTCTTCAAGAATCATAAGTGATTTTAATGGTGATTCTCAAATTGTCTTCTAGCTCTTCAAACCACCCTTCCTTACTGATTAGAAGCAAATCTACCACTAAATGCCCCCTATTTGTTTTCTTCTTCCCCTATTCTTCATCTTCTCTGCCACTTTCTGTGGTACTGGAGACCTACCATCAATTGGTTTAAAGGAGCTGTTTGGACTCTAAATCTATATCTATGCTAGTAAATTGTACCTTGAAACAGTACCTTGAAATGTTTGCTGCAATGTGATTGTTGCTACTAATAAGCTGTTAGAATGGATGCTGTCATACTTCTCCTAAACAGTGCCTAGAAAATCAGAGCATTCCAGGGACCATTTCCATTAGGATTTTTTCATGCAGCCTCCCTAATCTGCAGAATAAGAGAGCTACTGGTAGAGATACTAGCACTTTCATGCCATCTGGTCATGATAAATGAATCCATTTAGAAGTACAAATGCAGTCACTGAGTCGCCATGCTGAATGATAACTACATTTGGAATTTTACCTTGATTAATTGCTGGGAGTTACTTGCATGGGCATTCTTGCTTCCTATTCATGAGTACTGGAAATTCCTTCCTTTTATAATATAGGAATATTAGATGCTTCCATCACTAGGGATGGATCAGGCTGTAGGATGCTACAAAACACCTCTAGTYGCATTGTTTAATTTATTCCATAATGCAAAATTCACATAGAACCTTACTGAGATTCATCCTTGCTACACTAGATGAATTAATCATTTGCTCCAAATATTTTGCTCTCTTCTATAAACATAAAGTGGTGAAAAAGGTCACAATAAACTGTCTGGTACAGATTTTCTATTGTTTTTACTGCTTTATTGCTAAATTCTTGACGTATAATCTGTTATTGTCCTCCAGCTAGCAACATTGTCTCTTTACCTTTGTATATAATTAATCGATCATCAGAAAACGTCAATCAGAAATTCTTCTGTACTTCTTGTAAGGAAATAAAAAGCAAAACAATTTTGTGGCCGTAAAAATTGATCTGTCTCAGTCTTCTGAATGCAGCTTTCTTTATAGTCTCTATTTGCTGAGCGACTTACCCAGAAACCTTTGGAGTCAGTTTGTAATAAAAACTATATGATGCATTTCCACAGTATTAAACATGGTTTGCTATTTTCTCAAGTGCCTTGAGTGTCTGACTGAAGAATTACAGTACTTTTTTTTTTTCATAAAACACCAGAAGAATAAAAACTATCCTGACAGACATTCTGATGTTCCAGTATTTTTGACTCTCAGGCAAAATGGCTGAAATGTATTCATACTGGGGCAGCGATCAGTGTGGTTCCAGAGGGAAATTCAGACTCAAGTCTTTGGGTTAGGTTTAGCTCAGCTGGTTAGAGCATGGTGCTAATAATGCCAAAGTCACAGGTTTGATCCCCCTATGGGCCAATCGCTTGAGGGTTGGACTAGATGATCTCCAGAGGTCCTTTCCAACCTTACTGATTCTATGAAATATAGTGAGGTACTAGAGTCTTTCCATTATTGTACCATTTCAGGGGAAGTCCTTGCTAACTACACTCATGCTTAGGTTTAGCATATGTTTAAATACCTTAATGATAAAAGGCTCAAGTGGTTAGGAACTCGAGTTATCAATAGTCCTGTCCCTCATAAAGTGTTAGTGATGTCTAACGTTATAAATAAGTCAAACGTGACTGAGAGGATAAGCTAAGGGAATTATTTCAGCTGTCTGTGATACTTGTCACTGGTTAAACTCACAGAAGTGGAGTGATACTGAATATTTGGGTTGGATTTCAAAGATAAGGGTTGTTTCAGGTTTTTTAAAAATGCCAGTGAAATGCCAATTTTATTATGAAGCAGTTATAGCTTTTGTAAAAGCATCAGTGTTGACTCTTAGAAGTTTTTAGACTCTGATACAATTTAAATAAAAAGTTTTGAGAACTCAAGAGGTCCTAGCAACGTGCACTTTTAAACTCAGTGAATATCTGATGCTTGATCTTTGAACAAACTGGATGACCTTGACATAAAAAGTTGTAAAGAACTTGTGAAATCTTGTTCTGATATGAAGACATTTCAACCCAGATGATGATCAAAATTTATATCAGAAAGGAGGCTACTTTTAAGCTTTAAGCAACAGAAATCAGATGTAATATAATAACAAAGTTTAAAGTCACTTGCTCTGGGATTAGTAAAAAAATCTGCAATAAACTTGGGCAGAGTAGTCGAAAATAACAGAGGAAGGAAAAAAATATGACCATTCTAATTAGTCATAGGACACCCTTGATCTTCAATATAATGCAAATCTATCTTTAATATTTATCCATGCAATATGATCATAAAAAAGGTGAGGATTATCTTTGAGCATAACAAAGTAAGTGTTTCTTAAATATTAGAGGAATTATTGATTTGAATTAATTTAGATTAAAAATTAGAAGTTCCTAGGCTTTAAAATGACCAGGATGACAGTAGTGATAGAAAATTAAATGTTTTCCTGGATGGAATTTGAAAAGCTAACATAATAATAGGAAGCAAGACCCGACAACGCAAGAGATTATTTACAGTCCTTTTTTAAGTCAATGCTCTGGTTTCCAAAGAATTAATTAATTTGAGGTAAGAAAAAAAGAAAAAAAAAAGGGGGAAAAAAAGGAAAAATTGTATTTATTAACCACATTCTTACACTTAAGCATGTTCTTATTATTATCATGATTGCCATATTTCTATCATTCCGTACCTAATATCCTGACAAAACTGTTAGATATATCAATTAAAAAAATAATTAGGCATTTAGGCTTGTGTGTCTCCTGCTGTTGTGCATAAACGAAAAGCCTATCTAGGTTGTGAACCTGCTATAGTATGAACATAGTATAGCATTCTTAGAATAATCAATAAGTAGCTCGTGGGTTGATGGCTGTGATGTTACTAGAGAGTGGTCTTCTACAGCCGCCCTTATTGCCACTTTAGAAATCCTGATGGGCTAGAACTGCTGTGCTCTTTGCAGACTTCAAGGGTATTATATTTACTGGTAGATATCCAAGCTGGCTGGACGCATCCATGCAGTGACATTATTCCTGGCATATTTAACTTGGATGCACTCCTTGCCTGAGCTACTAAGCATCATGCTGGGTGAATTTATTAGCCTGGATGTCCTTTTAAGATTTTTCTGTTGTGTTCTATTTACAGACACTTAATAAACTATTTTTCAAAAATACTTTCTGTCTGTTGCAGGTCATCAATGTAAATAAAGTGTCAATATGAAACCAGCATTCTGAAATCTTTCTGAGGAGTTAGACTATTTCTGAACTGAAAGAAAAGTTAGATTATTAGGACTGAAAGTGGGAAAGTGGGAAATGATAAATTATGATAAGGGAGAATTAGTGACATTTGGAAACCAGCTGCAAGATGTCAGAAAAAGTCACATAGGAAGGAGGGATTAAGAGCGCATAGCAAAGACATTAAAAAGGTTTTCCTCCTGCCTAGTGCTTAATTTGAACGTTAACACTTAATTTGAAGTGTTTTGAAATGGGAATTTCTAAACTGGTTCTGAAAGGGGAATGGGATAAAAGAAAACAACTATTTTTTTCTCATTCCTTCAGCAGTCTTCGTTACTTTGCAACAAAATGTTGTTATTTCAAGTCTAGACCAGTATCTCAGCTTTTCATTTAAAAACATCACCAATATATAGAGATTATTTTGAGGCTCAAATAAAGTTTGTGTTGTGTAAAGTTTAATAAAAGTTCCAGTCCTTTCATTTTGAATGAATAGAGGAGATCTTCTCAGTGTATCCCAGAGAGAGTGGAAATATAAAATAAAAGAATGGTGTCAAAAGAAGAGGTCAAGAAGGACTTTTACAAATTTTCTTGAATCTGAGGACTGTTTCTCTTTAGATAAGTGTTGAGTTTTGGCAGAGTAATTTACATATACCCTCATCTTACTGTCAGAGCAACGATTGCGGTAGATGTGTATCTACTTCTAAAGTGTGACCATTTCTGACTTTCCATGCAAAAAGTTGTAAATGATAACTGATTGCAATAACTTATTTTTGAAGTGTTGCCATTTGCAATTCCATAGATCTTCTGACATTTTAAGCCTATTTTCAATATACACAATGTTCAGTAGTTTTATCCATTTTAGGACTTTGTTTCCAGATGATTTGGGAAATATAAACTCATTTCTTAGCATGTATCTAAATCCTGAAGAAGCATCTTTAGCTGTTTAAAGTGAGAGTAATTTGTAATAAAAGTAATACAAAGAAAAGGTGCTTGCTGTGGGACAGCAAGAGGGAAAGTGAGAAACAAAATTAATTCTAAAAAAAAAAAAATTCAGAGATGTGAAGACCCACAGACTGATTCTACATTTTGAAGATTTAAAGTAATTACTAATKGAAAGAACATTAAATGCAACTCATGAGAATAAAATTTACACTGTTAATTCCCCTCCAAAACACTTTTTTTCCTATCATTATAAAAACCTTCTAATAACAGAGATTCTTACTTAGTAGTGAAGACTGTCTATTTCCTTTGAGATTTCTTGCCATTACAGTTTAGCTACATCTACTTTTTTACATAAAAATGCACACACACAAAATAGTAAGCATATGCACAGAACTGCAAATTGCAAATGAAATGTACACAATTCGTGTAGGTGTTCTGTTAACAGATCTTCCCGTTTCTGTGTTTTTTCATCTTTTTAACTCCTTACATGAATACACACACTTTCACTACCTTATTACATTATTCTAGAAATAAGAACTAGAAATCATTCCATCGCAGAGGAAGGTGCTATGCCTATATATTGTATGCTTAGGAAATGCTTTGAATTTTTTGAGGAAATACTCTATCTAATAGCTAGGATTTGTATTTTTTATAAATAAGAATCTAGATTATTTGAAGGAGATCAATTTTCAGAGGCAAGGAAACTCAGATGGTGGAAAGAGACCACCCCAGGTTTCTTGGGTGTGTATCCCAAGGTAGTGGTTAATCAGTACTTGGTAGTAACCTTATACATTTCTGTTTCTCCTAATTAGGAATTTTTGGGAGAATTTTTCAGCTTCAAGAGACACCAGACTGCAGCTTGTTCCTTAAGGTAGACTTTTTCATTTTTATTTAAAAATTGTCCTGCTTCTGATTTTATAAGTTTCTAAATCATCTTTACTCACTTTAAGAAGAGGTCTGGGTAGACCCAGCTCAAATATTTGGATGACTTGRGTCCTATTAAACTTTTTATATATAAAGAAGCAGTCATAAGTGAAAAAGTAAAGGGTGAGGAAGAGACAACCTTCAATTTATAAATCTTATTACTTGCACAAGAAATGAATGTCTCAGGTAGCAGTATACAAAAATATGTAGGCTTTGCTAATGTTTTAGATCAAACCTGTTCTCACTGGTATCTCTAAGGATGAAAGATGACAAAGTGGATGATATTTACAATCTGTAGTTAGCCTTTCAAAAGCAGAAGATACTGAGGACTGGTAAAATTGATGGGTTCAATAAAAGACTACAAAGCATTTCACATTTCATTTACATGTTTGAATTTGGCTTACGTTATTATTGGGTATTTTATAGTAGATGGTAACAGCTATTTTACAGTTGTACAATGGCTATATGGCTATATGTATATATATATGATATATATACAGAGAGAGAGAGAGAGGGTTATATATAGTATATAGAAAGATCTAAGACTGTACATGCATTATAGCAACCAATATTTCTATATCTAGGTAAGCACAGGCTATTTTACAATTGCAGAGTGGCTTCTAGAACATCTCATTTTCTTCCCAGATTAACACAATAGCAAAAAAGTCAATTCTACATCATCACAAATAGTATTATTTAAGCAATTGTGACAACGAAATCAAAAATTACAAAAGATCTTAGCCAAAAAATAACTCCTCTATTTCTGTCTGTGGTCATTTTGGAGGCTGAATTGAAGTGAAAATTGACCATTCATCATTTGTATCAAATTGTACATTTTTTCAGTATACAGAGTTGTTAATCTTTGACTTCTAATAAGAACTACAGTAGTTTTTGAAGAAAAACCTTTTACCTATTAGTATTGGACTGCTGTTTTTACTATTGGCTCATAGATTTTTTATTTCAGTAGCTGTTCATGCGTTGCAGAAGAGTTTTGTTTTTCATTAAAAAGGTAAATCAAGCAATTAGAGCATAATGAAGAAATTGTTAGCTTCACGAGAGATACCATTGATGGTAGCAGGGAAAAGAATGGTGCAAATATGCTTCTAGAATTTTTTGATTCAAATACTAAAAAAGTGCAATTTTGTACCTGTTATTATATGCACATGTAAACCTTTTTTTGAAAATCTGCCTCTAGATATTTAAAGATAATTGTTTATACAATCCTGATATTRTTCTGTTATTTCAGGGGCCATTCAGTAAATCACTTAAGCACATGCTTCAAAGCCACAGAAATAAAAGTTGATTTTCCCAAGTGCTTAGTTGAATTGCAAGATGATATTACAGTGACATATAATATATTACCAAAAATCAAATCTTAAAATCTTTATTTAATTCTTCAGGTCAAATCGCTACTAAATTCAATAGAAGTTACAATTCTTTGTACACTACAGGATTTATTCCAAAGTCAATTGAACCAATACTCTACATATACACAGTTGGACAGGCTGCTGCAATGGATTCCAGTGTGACATTTCACCACTGGTATTTGATATGCAGCCTAATTTTGACACGTTTCTCTTAAGTTAACTCAGTTTTATGACCAAGAAAATTGCTACCTACGTAACATTAAACTTGAAAAATATCTTGCATGAATGGCACCACTGTTTGTCACGTTGAAATGGAACTGAGAAGCTTAAAGGTAAGGATGGTAGAAAATGAAACACAAACGGTCCTTATGTACTATTTGTTCAGTACATAAAGTAAAATTGAATCAATGTAGTTTCTTATTTATTGTGATTTTTTTTACACTATACCACATGTTTTATTTGCTCATTTATTACTTCTGGAAGTTAAGAAGAGTTTTTTTGTGCAAGAAGTCTTCAAACAGAAATTGCTATATATTGTTAGATCTGAAGTTCATGTAACTTATTTGCTCTATTATCAGTACCAGAGCCTTCAGAAGAAGTGCAAGATCTTCAGAAAAAGCAGAACTGGGTAAACTGTTTGCCACATATTGCTCTCTAAATGTTAAACGTAGCCAAAATCATTGGACTCTTGGACTTGCAGGTTCCTCCTGTCCCAGTCTGATGGAGATGGCTGCTGCTGCTGTTCTCATCTGCAAGTGTGACCAGTAACAAGGAGCTCTGAAGATAAATATACACACACGATTATAACATAGCTGGCCACACAGACCAACACAGCCGAAGAGCGGTACCTTTACCCCTATAAACACAAGCAGCACTCGCATAAACACTAACAAGACAGACACTTATTCCTCCCCTATCCCTCCTTTTTTCTGTCTTTGTCTCTTCTTTTAAACATCCCATAATAAGTTTCATACAGTCTCACAAGCCCCCTCAACTRTCCCATAACAAGTTTCCTCTTTCAYGTGAGACTAAGGATAATATTTTCATCTTATTTTCAGAGACAGAGTTCAGGTTGAGCCTACTCAAGGCTTTGAGTGGTTCGTTCAGTAGCCCATCAGTCAGGGACCTAGGAATTCTGGTCTTTGGTATTTTTTCTGTTAACTCCTGTACCATTAGGGGTTGTGTACCTGGGTGTTTAGTTAATTCCTTCTCCCATATCTCATCCTAGATTTTTATGTTGAATAGCCATTAACTTCCTCACAAAACAGATGTCATTCCACTAACGTGATCTCTCGTAGTTAATGTCTCACTTAAGTCTTGAGGCAAAGAGTTTAACAACCTTTTCCAGTTTCATCATTAGTGCTCTTAAGGCTTTGCAGAAATGTTTAGTTCATTTTTCAGTCTCATTGAGCTGTTGGAAATAAGTCCCACAGTCTAATTACACATCATGTGAAAAAGCATTTTCTCCTACTGTTTATTAATACTCAATTTTTTATTATCATTGTGCATTTTTTTCTGATTATGGTATAAGACTGAGAGAATAGACATTCTGCTTCTGTAGGCTATTCATTATTTAATAGTTTTTCACCCTTTCTCTTTCTATGAATGTCCTTTGTTAAAAATCTCGGTCTTTTCAATCTCTTTTTGAATGATAGTCTTCCTTAATCTTGGTCACTTTTCTGGCCTTTTCTTCTCCATTTAGTTTTTGAGATAAATAATGAATAAAAGACATAGATCTTCTGGAAACAGGAGATGCAGGTAACATTCATCTTCTTCCCCAATTGTCTTATTTTGATGTTAGTAACTTTTTCACTTCAACTGTGTACAGATTCCTTCTTGGGCTTTCAAAGCCTGGTAGAAGCAGGAATGATGCATAAAGTCTGGGATCTTGTATGTAACCTATCTCCCAGAGYCACATAATAGTATATACAGCATTTTGGATGGTACTGAAGTATTGATTTACACAAAGGAACTTTGAAATTCTGTGCTATTCATCATCTTACTTCTTATGCAGCCTAGTGGTTTGTTTGCCTTGTGATTGCTGTTGCAAATTAAGCAAATATCTCTGAATTACTGTGATGACTTATGGATTCTTTTCTCGAGACAGAGGTAAGCAAGCAGCTTAAGTTTTTCTTCATGTATAAATTGCTTTGCATTTATTTATTCTGAATATCATTTTCTCCTTCTCTTAGTTTGTTTAATTCTACCTAGTATTTCACTTAATCCTCTGGTCAGGATTAGCTGAAATAATTTTGTAAACTTCAGATTTTGCTGTTACCTTGCCTGTCATCTATTAAATGTAATAAACATTGTAAGATTTGAAATGGAAATGTTGGCTTGATGGCAGCCAATATATTAATAATCTGTTTAGCTGTGCATATCAGATTTTAGGGAGGATGTTTGCCCAATAGTATAAGCTTGTAACTACATGACGTGTTTGTAAAGAGAATTGCAAATCCTAATTATCATTATTGTAATGCCATTTAAATTCCTGAAATGTCCAGTATAGAAAGTAATGTACARTTTTTCAGAGTTTTGTTCCTATATTTAAATAATAAATTTGGCCAAATAAGTCTCAGTTTTTCAGATTTCACTCTTGATTTTGTTCAAAAGAAATCTGAAATTACATAGTTTAGAATRTAACATATCTTTCCAAATGTCAGGTCATGTCAGCCAACTATAAATTAATAGTTCCTGTTATAGTAGTTCCTGAGCTTATCAGTCCTCATTCTCCAAATTATCCTTCTATCCCTTTCCTCTAGTAAAATATTGCATGATTGTGGAACTGTCTTTGATAAAATAACTTCGGAGTCTWCTCCTGATACTGCAAGTCCTGACACTGCACTTGTAGAGACTGCCCATCGCTAGCCAAAGGTATAGACATCAAATCCATACTTTCAGTTGACTTCACTGAGGACAAGTCTTGTTTTCTCTGGTGGAATGAATCCCTTCAGACTCTGACCATTTAAATTAGGCATCTAATCTAGCTGTGCCATCCARTCTCTATCTACAATCAAAGGAGAGCAATGGGCACCCATGGTGAACAATTAATTGCATTCTACAATAGCTACATATTTAACATAGGGGCATGACATATTTTCTGAATGTATTTATTCCTTTCCCTTGACCATAGAGAGTCTCTATGACTTACCTGGACTAGATGTCTGACTTTTAAGAGGCTGACTGCAGATGAGATGAATCCTACCTTTTATCACCCTTTTTTATCACTCTTTTATCATATACATATGGGAGGAAGTCATCATTATTTAACAGTTGAATATGGCATTGAAATGTCTGATTATAAGTTAGAAAACAACTCATAATATTTTTGCGGCAAAACAGAAACAAACATGCTTGTGAAAAAGTATGCACAGTGTTGAAATTAAAAGCAGCTTAGCAATAAGTGACTAACTGTATCTTTCTGTTGATACTAAAGAGTAGTGACAGATGCTCTGCCATATATTCAATCTGTTTCAGCAAATTCTATCAAAGGAAACAGATGAGTTTTTTTTCAAATAAAAGAAAAGAGAGAGAAAATCCCTTTTTCTCAGACCTTCGAATCCTTCAAGACACATCCCCACTTAACGGCTGTTTATTTCTTCTAAWGCCTTGTTTTAATGCTGAAGTCTTCTATGGTAGTGAATCTGCCACAGCAGAAGGTGTCCATCTGCACAGCTTTTGGAAAACAGCATCTTTTAACCAGCAAAGAAGGAAAAAAAAATGTTTCTAGAGAAACAGCTCCTAAACAATGTGTAAAATACACGGATTTTTAGCTTTTCTATTTTCTGCTGGCACAGATAATGATCAAGTCCCTCACTGAACGTTCAAGGACACAGTCCTTCACAGGGCACTAACATTCAGAGGCTGCATAGCAGAGCTGTCTGGTAAAATACAAGCAGAGTAATGCACAGCTTTCCCTAACCCTGTCGTTACTGCCCTTTTCTTTTGTTATGATGACAACTGACATATTTTACCAGAAAACCTCTCCAGCCGATGATCTGAGGAGATAGTCAGAATCTTGAAAATCTCTTCAGTTCATTTTGGTCTATGTAAAGCTACAATTAAAATAAATAAATAAACATGCTGAAGCTAGTTTTTGGTTTAAAATACTTTCTCAGTTCCATTTCCAGCTTCCAGAGAAGGAAATCACACTGCTGAAGTTTCACAGGCTGCAACGCTGCACAACTGTGTGGATAACGGCATAGGACTCTCAGACCTCAGACAGACATATTTCTGTTGCTGAACAGCTCCCTTGTTCCTTCCCTTCCTGCTCAGTAACGTGAGAAACAAGAGTCTGAGTGTCCTCTCCTAGTCCCCTGATTCCACATATCTATCTGTTTAGCCCAGCTTTTGGGTTTTATGTTTGGACTTAAGAGCATAGCTGCTTTCCTCTGAAACACTACTCGTTCGACACTTCCAGAGACTGGAAAGTACATTTGATGCTTTATGTATCTGCTACTATAAAATGTGTAAGCTTGATTTGCATATATGGCACTGCACATTTTACTCGGTTTACTCCCAAACTACATCAGTGTAAATCAGTTTCAAAATCATATTGATTGGACATACTGAGTAGAGTGCGTATAGAGATATCATATGAATAGTTTGTTTTTAAGGAAAAAAAGTCTTCTAAATTTGAGAGCTTCACATTACAATGTGAGGGAGATACTTTATACATATGGCTAACATACATGAGAATGGGAAGATATTCTTTTTGCTGTCATAAAAATCCCTAAATATATTGGAGCTTTACAGAGTAGAAGCGTAATGAAGATAYAAAATATAAGATGATGTTGTCCAGAAAAAAAAAATATCACTATCTAAATGCATTTAGTTGGAGAAATAAAATTATTATTGAGTGACAATGTATAAACACACATACTAGATATGCTTATCAAAATATATACTGTGTACCTAGAATAAGATTTCAGTGCTTTTCATTGTCAAGGCAGTAATCCAGACTCCAAATTAAGTTAAATTCTGTAATGAGAGTAATAAACAATAATGATCTTTCCTAAGTTGCCTTCAGGTCGCTACTGTGATTCAATTTGCCGTACAATTACATTCTCTAAAGTGAATATAATGAACATGTTTTCAAAATGAAGAGTTTCAAAGTTATTCTTTCATATAGCTGTACTTAGTGAGATGCTCATGAGTCAGTGTATTGCCTCTGTCTGTTTAGATACATGTTTTGCTTTTAAGTATTTTATATTCTTTATCTCTACTAAGGTAAACAAAAAACAAAACAGAAACAAAATCAGAAAGAAGAAATCAAAACAAATAAAAAAAAGCAAAACCTCGTCTCTGAAGAAGCTAATAACTTCAGATTTCTCTGCAGTCAGCACTTAAGATGACTTTTAATCTTTTGATGAGGTGCATTCCTTGGAGAAAGATCATATGATTCSTTCGTATCTATTGTTTGCTTATTTTGGAGTTCATTCATAGAAAAAAATTCAGCACTAGCATAATTTTCCTTCCTGACAATGTCTTTGTTTAGAGGAAAAATGGCAGAAGAACAGTGGGATTTCATATTTTACTTACTGAGCAAAGCTGTGCGGCTTATTAAACAAATGGGAGCATGCAGGCACTGGAGAAATCCATAAAAAAATGGGTCAGATTCCAACTGATATAGGCCCGTATAGGMTGTCCTTGTTGAAGAAAGGGATTTACTCCAGTCTATCTTAGCTGAATATCTGGTCTACACCTTTAAAAGGAAGGAGATCATTAGCCAGTTACTATTTGTCACGAACTGAGCCTAACTATAGGAAAGACACTATTGTATTATTGTCCTTTTCACTGTTGGCAGTAGATTTCACAGAGGAGCCTATTCCATCCTTAATTAGGGCATTCCAACTTTTAATAAGCTTACTAGAGACTCGCTGAATTTTGCTGGCTTGTCTGTTGACCTGTTATCATACACCTGAGAGATGGAAAAAACCCCACACGGTTTCCAGTGGGATTTTAATTTAGCAAACTATGCAAGATTGGGCCTCAGAGCACGGTAAAGATGAGTAAGCTTTGTTTCCGTTTGGCTACTGTAAAAGCAAGAATACAGTATCACAGAGCAATGTATGTGCCTTTAGAAGTCTGATTCAGGGCTCAATGAGGCCAAGTGAAAGAGTCTCAATGTCTTCAATGCATTTTGGATGAAGCTTTACATCTGGGAATAGAGTAGACAGATAATATTGAGATTGAAACACGGCACTTGCATCGCCTGATTTAAAATCCCACTTTTTATGGCTGACAATATGGTGCAGCACTTTRTTAGCTGTGTCAGGGTAGAATACCAAGAGAGAGGCCCCAAATATTTCAAAAGAGAAATTTTATAGGGGAATTGGAACAGTGGAGGTTGTTACCTATTTGTGTTTGAAAATAAAACTACTTTCAAAATAGCCTCTTGCTATTAGACTGTACCTTCTTTAACAGTGTCTTCAAACAGGCACGTTTATGAATGAATGAAAATTTAGTATGCTTTCAGGTTCTATTTCTTGTTCCTTGTAAAGAGGTTAACATTATGAAACATTCTTCTGTTGCTTGAACTTCTGCAGGTTTGAGGTGGAAAGCACTGTCAGGTCCCAAAGCATCTAGGCATTTGTACGACCTCCCCTACCACGTGAACAAAAGGTGCATCATTGCACTTTCAAAATATTACTTTCATGCAAAACCCAGAAGATACAAGCAAGCTGTGTTATCTTTTTAATAAACACACTAAGGCTGAATGCTTGTTCCTGTTATGGGTTTTGCATAGCTTGAACAACAGGCATAAATCTGGGATTTTGAATTTGTATAAATGAGCAAGAATGTTTCCTGGAAACATTTCCACTTTCCTCTCACTAACATGATTATGTTATATGGTATAAATATAGCCTTTCCATCCATCTCCATTGCTCGGAAATAATGGGATAAGACGTTTCAATAGCCAGGCTTTCTAGCTGTCATTATTTGTTGGTTACATACTGTCAACTTTATTGAAATGTCTATTTTTAGAAATATCTCTTCACATTTTAGGGGCTGTGCAAGATTTCTAAATATCTTTGGCAAATATTCTTCTTTCAGTCTTATTGTGGAATTCATGTAAAATTTTGGTATGGATTCAAAGCATTTGTTTTGTGCTTCAGATACTAAATACGCTGAACATAGTGCACAGAGGAATACTGAATATTTGAAACAATATATTCAAATGTTTTAACTTTGGCATTGATACTAATATTAGCTGTTCAAAAGGTAGACGTGTAATTTCACAGTGCTGTTCAAGCTCTCTCCATACTCMGGAAGACAAGCACCATTTGGTTATTTAGCCTATTATAATACCTACAATACCTATCTAAAACAGACAGAATGATCTGCCCTCAGAGCTGTCCACCTTGTCAGGGAGCTGTAGTGGGAGCTGTGATAATTAGTTTAGTTGAGAAGCCCAGATTTTAAGAGGACTAAAGTTAACTGAGTTGAATCCCATCATTAGGATGCCACATTCTCACTCTGTCTTTTGAGCTCTTGCCTTCTAAGGT
Organism: Rhea americana; assembly: GCF_003343005.1. NCBI lineage: Eukaryota > Metazoa > Chordata > Aves > Rheiformes > Rheidae > Rhea > Rhea americana. The sequence goes on from NW_028186442.1 coordinate 174,667, forward strand.
CTGGGAATTGCGTAACCCCAGTGTCACGTTATTCCTTACAGAAACAAATTTCTTTATTCTCTGCTTTTCCTGCTGCCTCTTATATTAATCAGTGATTTGAAAATCTCCATCATCTTCCAGACTCCTGTATTAATTTCTAGTTTGTGATTTTAATTATGGTTCAAATCACTCCCTAGATATAAGATTATATGAATTTGCCTACATCCTCATTTTCCCCTGTAACTCAATTTGTGCTGATGTTTTAGTTAACATAGTACATGTCATTGCTTTAATTCTGTTTATGCTAATAGATGAATTCTACTCTCTTAACCTGCTATTTAGGATAAAATACAGTAGAGTTAATTATATTCTGTGTGTAATGTAATTCTGAACTCCATGGGACAGAAACAACATCTGAATTTTCTATAATATCATGTTTGCTATCTTATTACTTCTGAGATTTAAAAAGATTTAGTTCAGGTGACCTAATGTTCAGAATTTTTATAAGTGAACTGTAGACATCATTTTCATATTTGCTTTGTTATGACAGTCACAAAATAGTAATGAGATCTTAAATCATTAGATCATTAGATCATTAGATGTGTTAAAAAAAAACCCAAAACAAAAAATGATTTCCACAAATATCTTATGCTCTGTTTGGTAACACTACAGTGGATTTTCCTCCTTCCTTTCTTCCCTCCCTTCCTCCTTTCCTCCTTCCTTCCTTCCCTTCTCACTCACCTCCCTTCCTTTCCCCCTTCCCTCCTTTTTTTTTTTCTTTTTTTCTTTTTGCACTTGAAAGGCTGGATATTAGGAAGCTAATGGCAGAAATAGCATATTTTTCACTAATAGATTCKGTTGCATTCAATCTGGGTAGTGACATGGGACCCAGATGAGATTATCCAAGATCAAGTTTTTGGATGCTGCTGCAGTATTTTTTCAGGGAATTTTCAAACTTTACACTTTTCCCATCTTATTAAAAAATGATTGGGATTATGAAAACWATTGGAAGACAGACTCTGTCATTGAACCTATAACTCTTTCTAGATTCAATAACAAATATGTTCTAAAATCAGAGGCAACAGTTTGACCATTTGTTATTAATAAAAGTCTTTTCTCACAATGGATGTTCTTTTCTTTTTATTGTGTTCTAGGCCTCTAGGTCATATGGTCATCTTCAGAGTATCTTGCAAAAAAGCTGTTGGATGACATTGTCCTTGTTACAATTTTAAAATGTTTTTGCAAACAGTATGAAGCTATTTGGAAGCAAGAATAAAATAGTGATTCTACAATTGCAAAAACAAAATTACCACCAACAACAGCAATTACGATTTCTGTCCCTTCTCATGTGGGATAGACTCTTTTTCAGTTAGGGGTGAGCAAGATGGAATTTCTTAGATTGAAATATAAATGCTTCCTCATACTCACATGATGTACTATTAGATAAAACGTGGGATATTGATTTGCCATATTGTCATGCGCAGTTTCTTTTCCTGCAGTAAAATAAGAGCTTTGATAGATCATACTGTTTTCTTCTCTAAGAAATGAATTTTTCCTCTGCATTATTATTGTATCTCTGACTGTCTCAAGGATCTACAAAATGTTTCCATTAGTTTCTCTGCTTTTTACTTTTGTTGTCTTGGTGACAAAACATAATTTGCACTTGCATGTGTATTATAGTCAAACTCTGTAAGTTAAGGTTGCAAAATTTCTTTAAGTAATAAACTCATATTTTCTATAAAGACATAACTTCCTGGAGAAGTCTGACTTTAAAGTAAAACTTTCCTGGCTGAAGTCTTTGGGAAAAATGCACTTCATCTTTAAAACTTAATAGAAAATAATTTGCTTCATTTGAATGATACACAAAGGCAAAAATATTTCCCTAGGGAAAAGAAAAGAAGAATAAGGATGAGATTCATCTGCCCTAATTTAGGCATCTAAAAATTAGCCATCTAGGTCTAATAACCTGAGGGTCCCTATCAAGAGAAATAGACACCTCTAGAGGGCTATTCATTTCATTTCAAAATAGGATTTTAAAATGAGGGAAAGTGGAAAGCTGAATCACCCTCTGGAGGTGCCTATTTCTCTCCTTTAATTATAAAGARAGCCTTATGAGATTAGATTAAATTCAGTTGGCTGACTTTTAGATGCCTAAATTGGGGCAGATGAATTCCATTCAAGGAATTTGTAAGGATAACTCTAAAGCAGCTGATCTTTAAAAYTTCCACATTTGCATATGGCTAATCCTAAACAGGGATTTTTGCTCTATGAATTTGATTCCAGGAGCTTACAGACTGCTTATTTATGGATGCACTCTCTGAAGCCAAAGGAGTTATGTGTCCCTGGCTATACACATTACAGGACTTCATTAAAGTGTTTTACTCACAGAAGGTTGAATACCAACCCTTCTTTTTCAGCCCTTCTTCCAAAATCATCTTATGTTATTAAAGTGCTTGCCAAATACTTTTCATATTTGATCATGACTAATATAGGAAAATGATTCAGGATTTGATAGATGCTCTGCTCAGTTCCAGATGACAGAGTATTGAGTGGTTTCTGGTCTCTCATCTATCCTCTGTCAAGTGTATCACAATACTGAAAACATTTTACCGATTATTTTTCAAACTGTTAGCCAATTCTTGTTTGAACTGAGATCTCTTTAGCATACAAGTTGTCACTTGTCAGTTTGTGGAGATCAGTGGGTCATTCTGAACGTACTCATCTTCTCCAAAACCTTAAATATGAATTTCAAATGAAATGTTCGAAGAACAGAATAAGAATTTAATATGATTTTTTTAATTGTTTAGAGGCATTATCTTCCTAAATTTCTACTTTTTGCATGTTAACTACTGTGTATGAATTGAATTGTAGACTAATAATGTATAAACTCTAGTGGCAGAGATGCTACATCTTACTCTGGACTTCTTTTCTACCCTTTTCTTTCTTAGTTCAGTTGAGGTTCCCTCTTAAGGACTACCACTTTTGAGATTTCCATTAGTGCCTTTTTACTACACTATAGATGTATACAGTTGCACAATAATATTTTCTATTTTGTTCCCTAATTCTTTTCTAATAATTTCTAAAATTCACTTGGTCTTCAGTGCAATTAGTCACTGAGCACTGATCTTTATAAGGCTATCCACAGTGACATCAAGCTTTCTTTCTGAGCGGTAATAACAGCCAATTTAGAGCCCATGATTGTGCATCTATAGCAAATATTGTTTTACACATGGGCCTTTACACTATAATTTGCCATTTTATTACTGAGTCTCCCAGTACTGTGGGACTCTRCAATCAGCTTTCATTTTTACCATGCTGTATAATTATGCATAATCAGCAAACTTTTTCACTACTGGTACTCCCTTATCAAAAGCTTTTGGGAAGTTCAATGTGCTTGACAAATTGAGCATCACTCTGCAAGCCTGCAGACTAATTCAGAGAATTCTAATAGATTTGTGAAACATAGTTTCCCTTTGCAAAAGCTGTGCTGATTATTTCTTCATGTTAGCTTATTTAACCAAATATTTTCTTCTTCTGTTCTTTATTAATATTTTAAACAATTAGCCTATTTCTGATATGAAATCTAGTAGTCTGTATTGCTGTTTGTATTTGTGTATTATTGTATATATTAGTCTGTGTTGTTATTGTTATCTATATGACTGTTCCTGAAGTACTTTTCCAAAGTTATAATTTTTACCTGTTTTTTTCCTCTAGTTCTCTGGCTAATTTAAATGTTACTCTATGTAATGCAGGTACTAGTTAAACAATTTTTAATTTTCAGTTTCCTTAATGCTTAGAGATAAAAATTATCTAGTCTTACAAGTAATTTTTATGCATGTTATTTATTTGTTTTTATTTTCAACTGACACTAAAGTTTGAGATGGTTCCTCCAAACCCTCTCATGTGAGGAAAGGTTCCCCTATAGGACTCTTCCTAAGCTTTTCTGTATTGAAAAATGGTGCAAGTCATGGCTTCAGATTTTCTATTTTAGCCTTATTCTTTCTCAGAACATTGTTTCAAATATCTGTTTACTCTACAGACTCTGTGGCAAGTATCTTCCTTCTAGTATGTTTGAAAATATTTTACTAGTTGCTGCATCCCTTTAGCAAATTGTTCTTTAAATTCTTTTTTAGTTTTTTAAAGTTCCACATTTAACTTGCCAAAGCATAGGTTTGGTTAACTTGCCAAACCATTCACCACTCTTGGGCACAAGGTGCTTTTTGTGAAGGATAGCTCTTTACTTCTGTTAACCTTTTTAATTTTGCTTTTTAACCATTCTAAATTTTGTTCTCTACTGTTTTTTTTTTCTTTTTTTTATCATTACTGTGTACCTCTAATAAGGTTTCTTGAAGAAAACTCCGTGTTACTCACAGCAATTTTATTCTTTGGCAGCTCTCTTTTTTTTTAATTTAATTTTAGCAAGCTTTCTTGTTTTATATAATTTCCCTTTCTGAAGACGAACATCTTTGTAGTGTTTTCTTTTGTGTGTGTGTTTCATTCCTGCTGTAATTTTGACTTTGAGTATGTCAAAATTAGAAAGACTTTTTGAGAGACACATTGAAACAATTCCAATGCACATCTCACAAGGGCTGTTATCTCACAAGAGTACATCTTATGAATAGCATTTCAAAGTAGCAGCTGATGTCTAAAAAAGTTGCCTGTGCAGSATCATTTGAAATTTGATCTGATTGTATCTGTTCAGATATTTATCCAAATCTTCATGGGGTAACTCGTCTCCCATCATAGCTTTGCTTACTGCTCTTGCAGCCTTTCTGATCTCTTTTAGAAATGCCACAATCATGGTCACTGTCCAATAATTGATACAGGAGCCTTAATACTATTCTCTTCCTCTTTATGTAAAGCTTTTAATCATTTATTTTTTTCCAARTAGCTTATTACTTTATTTGCAAAAAACAAAAGCCTAGTCTGACATTTTTATGTAATTTATAACTGTGAATTATGTCTGGCAGATTAGCTTCTTTTGATCAAGTTCCTAAATCTGTTTTGTTACCGTCCTCATTTAAAATCAAGCAATCCATTTCACCTATTTTCTGCTTTCGAATTTGAACATTTGTATAGGAAAATGTGTCCATTTCATCTTAAACTGGTTGTCTCCTTTCATATGTTTTCCTTAAAGGAGTTTTCATTTGCTGAAAATGAGCTTGGCTTTTTCATTTCTCATCGTTTTTCAAGTTTTTCATTACTCTTTATTTAAAAATAAATAGTTCATTTCAATGTGATCTGTGTGCTCTTCTGCAGCTATTGACTTCCCCATGGTACTTAGAGCAAACATTCCAACAAAAGTTTCAACACCCTAGTTCTACTTTTCCTGGATGAAGCTTCTTTAAAGTAATAAATGGTTTTATAAAACAAAAGGCTCTATCTGTTCCAAGAGATTTCCTAGTTTCTACCAATTTTTATTACATTTTCCCCACACAGCTGTCTTGTATATGAGCAGAGATTGAATGTGTTCAGATTTGTGCATTGTGCTTATCAGTCTTAGTCTTTTACTTCTCACTCATTCTTTTAATTCTGCCCCCAGAATATCTCTTCTCTTGGCCYGTGCCATTGTTAGAAATATGGACCACGACCACTGATTCCCTCTCAGCACTGTGTGGTCGTGAYGTTTGTTGTTTCTCTAAGTCAATATACAGATGTTTTTGCCCTGACAGATACAGCTATCTATCCGTCTTGATCTGTCTACTATTATTTTTCTACCTTCTTCACTTCACTGGACTCAGATTTTCTAGGGGTAGCACTGCTCTCTTTCCAGTGGGGAGGYGTTGTCTGCTGAATCATTTCAGCCTTTTACAGAATCACAGAATGGACGAGGTTGGAAGGGTGTTCTGGAGATCGTCTAGTCTAACCCACCCTGCGCAAAGAAGGATCACCTCGAGCAGGTTGCCCAGAACTATGTCCATGTGTCTTTTTTTTTTTTTTTTTTAATATCTCTAAAGATGGAAATTCCACAGCTTCTTTGGGCAACCTCCTCTGGTGTTCAAACATCCTCACAAGAAAAACATTTTTTCTTATCTTTAAATTGGAATTTCTGTGTTTCAGATTGTGTTCATTACCTCATATCCTATCACTGGACACCACTGCTCTTACTAGTGCATTCCAGGATACAGCTAGCCACCTTTGCCATGMTGGCCCATGTTCAACTTGTTGTCCACCAGGACCCACAGACCCTTCTCTACAAAGCTGCTAGCCAGCTGGTTGACCCTAGCCTATTCTGGTGCCTAGGATTTTTCTTCTCCAGATGCCGGACTTTGCATTTCCCTTGGTTGGGCTTTCTTTACTTGAAATCCTACTAACAGGAAATGCTTCCCCTTCTACCCCCAGCAATATTTGTTGATGTCCTGGAAGTGGGACTACATAGGATGTCTATGTACTTTTCTTGCTGCTACTAGTGCCACATTTAATTTATGTCACTTACAGAAAAACAAAACAAACAAAAAAACCCACCACACAATTATGACTTATTCACGTGGTGYAGGTATTTGTCAGATATGTGCTACCTTGGCCAAAATATTAAAGAATGAGTATTTTCAATTAAGCCAGACGATTCTCATTCAGACATTTCTAAAATTTATAATTATGTTGAACCATCCATCTTGAGTCTGTATCGTGTGTCAACAGGTGTTGACAGCTGGCACTGTCCAGTGCCTTATGATTCCTTCTAGTCAGTTGTTCTACTTAAAGTAATGAAGTGAGTAACACTGAATTCTTCCATAAAAAGCTCCAGTAATTTTTCTCCTGATCAGCAAAATCTATAGGTTTCCCTTCTATTTTTTTTCCGCCCCCTTCCGGGGCTGATCCTAAGCGCTGAGTGATAGTCTTGCCACCACACTACTGCTCAACGGAGCTTGAAATTAGCAAGAGGAGCTCGGGCTGTCTGACAGCTACTCCTAGCACGGCCGCCAAGTTTGAGCAAACAACAGCAGCTATTTTGCTCGCAGGGGAAATAAKGTTAGTGAAAATATTAAAGAAACGTGAATGCCACTGCTGGCATGGCAACGCTTTATAGTAATTGGCTCCTGTGATTCATGCTGGACTGGCTTGGAGAACTCCAGATGGGAAGCTTAGAAGCTCTAGTTTGAGAAATAACTCTTCCTTCTTGAGAAATGGGAAACAGATCAAATGTTTAGGGAAGTAAGTGGATTTTGGTTGATTTTTTTTTTCCTGTTTCTTACTATTCTGTAAATTCTAAGAACATTTCTGTTGATTTACTTGTTTTATTTGACAGAATTCATCTGTTTGAATGTCGGGTACAATATTTATTGTAACAGTTAAGTTGCAGGTGCAGTTTTTCGTGAAAAACTCTCCTTTTGACCTTTTGAGAATTAAACTCTATTACATTTAACACAACTAGCACTGTCCATTCCCTATTCTTATTGAAAACATATTGATATAACTACATAATTTGATTAATTCTGAAAGTTGTTGCAAATATGAGCCTGAAATTTTGATATAAATACTACTAAAATGATTAAAATAAAAGAAAATTTRTTCAAATGTTAAGTACAAAATTAAAGAATCATTAAATAATCCATACAGGGGTCAAGACAATTTGGAAAAATAAGTTTTCAGCTGAGATATACATCTCTGTTCTTAGATGCAAATATGAACCAAATCTGAGCTTTGCAGCATAGAAAATCAAACCAGAATTCTCAGATTAATTAATTGGCTCCCAGTAATGCAGGGAATACTGTTCACTTCTTGTACTCTGTTTTTTGGCCAGGAGGGTCGGAGTTGATGGAGTTTATATTTCTGTTCCTAGTTCTGCCTTAAACTGTGAAATAGATGAGAACGAGGATAAGGGAAAAAAAAGTGAATTTTCCAAACTTTCCCAAGATTTTAGGTAAAATATGGCTATGGTAAATGTATTTGAGTGGGTTCAGTTTTGTCACTTACAAAGGGTAAATCCTTTCTCAATAGGACCAAATTCCTATTGACTGATAAACATGATAATATTACGGATTGATAATGATAATTTTCAGGTTGCCCAGAGAGGTTGTGAAGTCTCCACGCCTGGAGATATTCAAAACTCTACTGGACATGGCCCTGAGCATCCTACTCTAGCTGACCCTGCTTTGGAGATGTGGAGGGTTGGACTAGATGATCTCCAGAGGCATGGTCTCCCAATCTCAACCATTCTGTGATAAGATTAAGTACAATCACTCACATATACAAATTTAAAAGCTGTGATATTTTCACCTTTCCGCATCTACTYGTTTCCTGCTCTCTTACACTAGGGCCTTGATCCTGCTAACTTCTATAAATACTGAGTCTTCTGAGTCTGCACAGGGTCTCGTGAAGCAGCAATGATTTATATTAAGCTTTTTCATTCTTTCCAGTTTGYTTACATGCAAAAATATGTGAATAATCTGAAGTTAAATATATAACAATACGTCATGAGGAAGAGCACTTTAAAGAATTTTATTGTCTTCTCAAAATCACAAATGTTAATATGGAAATATGGCATTTAGAAAAKCAAGTACTGGGAGTTACGCAGTATGAAACAGCCATCTTTATAACGCTGGTAGTTCAAAGGGAACAGAGAGGAAGCACAGAGTGAAGTGAAGTGTTTCAGTCACTGTACCAGGTTGGTGAGACACCACCCATGTGGCTAGCAGCTAGCGAGCCAGAAAATCAAGCTTTACCAAGAATGAAGCATAATATCCCACATGAGTCTATTTTCTATTCTAAATGGTTAGCAGTATTAGTGGCATTTCATTAGGGCTACTCACATCACCGCATTCCAGTGACCATGTTCCATATCRGCTCTGTCATCAGGTATCAACAAAATTCTACTTTTCTCTGCAGCATGCAGCATGAAAATGCATTCAAAGATGACCTCTTACTGAATTATTTTATACRTGCTGAGGGCAGTTCTATTTTGGAAGCTAAATTAAACAAAATATAGTTGTTATAGCTAGTTGAAGCTTCTAGCATATTGTTTTTAGCACAGCAGCCACAAACAGAACTGCTTTCATCCTCCACAACTCATTTAACTTTAGGTTTAAATATGCATGCAAATGTGATGGTCCCACACCTCTGTTGATGTGGACTTGTTGCTATCCACTGAATTGTCTGTATTTTCAGATGCCTTAGAAATGTCAGTTCAGTTCCTTAAAGGCTTGTYGTGTGTCTACACAGCAGAGTAGAATTATGGATGTTTGATTAATGTCCTGATATTCCACTCAAATTAGCAGTGCCGTTTCAAAGTATTCCATCTCCTGAAGGGAAATTGTTGCCTCATGTTCAGGAGATTAAGCTGCAGATAAAACAATTATCTTTTAATGACATCTCTCTTCTCCATTTTCATAATTTTTATTCATTATAAGGCACTAATATAATTTATAAACAGGAAAAGGCGATGTAGCCTAACGTATTTAGGGATGTTGTGTTTAAGAGTGCATTGCTTCCTATATGGTCAAATAAATGAAAGTGTGACCACTCGTTCACTCTTTCTACACTTATGCAAAACTAGCTTTTCATTAGCACTGTATAAATTCTCTAGAGGTCTGTATTTTCYGAGCAACCTTTGACTTATGATTTTTAAATTTTAAGTTTTAAAATAAAATCTTGAAGGGCAAACTTATTGTTGTCATATAATTGGCTAAGATGACCTAATAAGAGCAAGTATGTTGTATAGAGTGGATGTTTTGACTGAGCTTTCTTAAACGTGCCATGACTGTAAATAACATGGCTTTTATTCTGCACAAAAGAGACAGTAATAAACACAAGAAAAAATGTAATAGTAAAAAAAGACCTTCTGWAGTGCATACTCAAAGGAAGAGCATTAGTGGAAGCTTGATAATGAGATTTAGTAATGGGTGACCATTAATAAATGAAAAAAAATACCAAATTTATTTAGAATCATAGAATCACAGAMTCAGTAAGGTTGGAAGGGACCTCTGGAGATCATCTAGTCCAACCTCCCTGCTCAGCAGGGTCACCTACAGCATGGTAGACAGGGTTGCATCCAGGCRGGCCTTGAAGATCTCCAGAGAAGGAGACTCCACAACCTCTCTGGGCAACCTGGTCCAGTGCTCCGTCACTCTCACAGGGAAGAAATTCCCCCTCACGGTCAGGCAGAACTTCCTGTGCTTCAATTTTTAGGGTTTTGTTGTACAGAATAAATACAAACTGTTTTTTTTTCCCCACTCAAATGATATGAGATAAATGATGATATATGAATCTACTGTTCAAATTTGTTAAGTGAACCCATCTTCCTGTRCATCAGCCTACAAAAGAGTTGATGCAGTTTTAATCTGAAGAAGCAAATTGCTTGGCCTCTTGGCAATGATGATATTGCACAATAAATGTATTTTAGGTCCTGGAGCTGATAGGGACTAATGGGGCTACTAGAGTATGTGAGGACCCATGATAAGAACTTCTTCCTCTGCAGTGACAGTGTTTTGGACATTGGGCTCCTTTCACCAGAGGTGCATGTAATGCCAGCATTATCCAGCAACTATTTCCCTGTCCTTTTTCTGTCAATATTGAAAAAAAAAAGAAAGAAAAAAAGCCCACACATTTTCAGAGTTCTGTAAATGGAGAAGATGGCTTTGTTCTTTCTTCCCTAGTCATTAAGCTGTTCTCACTATATTTAAGCGAAACATGATAGGGACAGCTGCTGTCAAAAACAGGCCAGCCTTGCCATTGAAGACGAGGCTTTTTCTGAACTCCACTGTTAATTGTGCTCTGTTACAATGAATAACAGAGTGTTGCTGGATGGTGTTTCTACATTTAGATCATTCTTTTGTGCCATTCCTTCTATTTGCTCTTACTGAAGTTCAAAATTGGCTTGTGACTTGTGCTACAGCTTCTAGCCAAGGAAGAATAAAGATGCCATATCAAGGGGTGCATTTATTCTAAAATTTAACACTCAATTACTATGCAACAGACAGCTCTAAAATCTTTTCACAACCCACTTGATTTGAAATGGTTTTGCATGAAATGTGCTGAGCTTTGTTCTGCAACAGTCTTTGGCTCTCTGCTTCAAATATCAATTTTTAAACTCGCAAGACAGAAAATTAAATGCTTTAAACACTGCACCAAGAGAACTGGTGGGGCTTTCACTTCCCATTAATATGTGTGTGCACAAAGGAAAACCTGCTCCCATCAATATYTTCAATAACTGGATAGACTTAGGAGTACAGTCTGGGTAAAGAAAATGATGTGTAGAAATTTGAATAGATAATAGTAAATAACTTCTTCGGAAAATGCAGTCATTCTTAGGCATATTTTAGTTTTGCACCAGTAACATCCAAAGTATCTAATTCCGTAGAAGCAAAAGAAAGAAGCAGCAGTATTTTTTAAAGAAAAAGCTAAAAAGGAAAAGGTTATTAATATCAGTGCCAAATAAGCACACACCATGCATGTGTGCGTACGTGCACACACACACACACACTTGTGTATTTATACATATCTATGATATATACACACAATCACATATATAAAGGCAAGGCATTTGATAACATAAACTTAAGCACTGCAAARTATGGAAATGTCAAGTAGCTTCCTCCATTTTTTTGCCTTTTTATCTAGAAAAGAGTGTCTATGGAACTTACGCAAGCTTTACCTTTCTCATCCCCAAACCCACAGCTGTTTGGCTTCACATTGGTGGATTTCGTCAATAGCAAATATACATTCCAGACATAAAGATCATCTCCATCAATCAGCAATGTGTACATTCTCTCGCTAAAATAAGTTTTGTTAGATATTCTCAAGAAACATCTGCCAGAATATTTTTAACGTAGGCAAAGCAAATATTTTTACTTCAGTTGTTCTTAGAAAAGTCTTTAAAGTGGAGGAGATAAATGACCAAAGGAAGCAATTGTCTCTCTCCATTTCCTTAGAGGGAGKTGGGAGAAGTAGCTTAGATTGGATAAAAAATTAAATTTATGGATAGATAAAAGTAAGTGAAATATATCACAACATTGAAGGAAAAAATATTTTTGCTGCTCGAAGAATTGAATTTTTGTGTGAATAATTAGGAGTAAAAATATTTGGTAAATTTTTATTTTCCTAAGTATTAAAAAAGAAAAYAGTTTGCATCTCTCTGTGCTTCCCCCATTATTACTTTCATTACCATTGGTACATTTTTTTTCTGCTAGTAAATTCTTCCAGGCTATGTTTTAATTTCTGAGCTTTAGCCACCAAACTTGAATCTTTGTTGCCTTTCAAGCTAAGTATTTGGTACCGCAACAGTAAAGAGCAAGTGGCTTAAACTTACACTGTTGTCTGTATGCAAGTCAGAACAGATCTCCTTTTGTCAGATCTGTTGTGCCTTCCTCTGTTTTCCCCAGTTGCTCTTCTTTCTTTCTTTCTTCATTTTTTCCCCTAAACTGTGTTTGTCAATGGAAGAAATATCTCAGATTTCTATGATGTATCTAACAAGAAATAAACTGGTTTAAAACAGGCATTTTTCATCTACATCATTAGGTAGAAAAACAATTCCAAAACACATCTGAGGTCCTAAAAACTCAGAACTTTTCCCCTTAGAAATTATAATTTAAAATCATATGAACTGTCCTAAAGTATATTGTTTATTTCAGACTACCATGCCCACTTAGTTCCCAGAATCATTTTATAACATTCATAGATTTAAATTACTTCACTATAAGGAGAGATGAGGCAAGAACTGAACTCTATTTGGCAAAAAACATGTCCTTTTCCACTTCAATAAATTTGGAAATCTCAGAGACAAAAGAGCTATTAAAAAATGACTGCAAAGATTATGCTACGAGAATGTAAAATACAAAATATTTATGGTAAAACATAAAACCTTCTGTATTTTTGGTGTATTTCACACACACACACACAMAAAAAGGTTAGCATGAACTAGCTTTGGGGATGAAAAACTAATTTGCTTGATTTGYACAGAAATGTGCTGAGATTGTTCGCACTACTAGTCAGAATCACAAGGTGGTGTCAGAAGGTGTGACTTACCTACTGTGGGTTACCTACTGCTAACCCACCTCSTACTAGACCCTGACCTTCAGATGTGGCAAGAGAAAGAGAAATAKGTAGGATGCAGAGATATAAACGAGTGGATGGAGCAAGGAAAACTCAGGTGCAAGCTGGGCACAACTAGGTGAGCAAATGTCCAGCTGAACTGCAAGAGGTGGAATCTCACACGATTCATCTGTTTTAGCAAATTCAGTAAGGCCAGGGCAAGGAATCAAATATTAGCTTTTGATTAAATATTTTATTTGTTAATTAGCATTTACACATATGGCAGATGCTTTTCCCAATGGGCAATGAGGAAGGACAAAGCCATCCTGTTTTGGAAGAGAAGAGAAAAATCACTTGTATGGATGTAAGCTGTGCTGTGTAATTCTCCCTCTGTGCCAGAGACCAGGCCTTGGCCTATTTTATGAGTGAAGAAGTAACCATAAAGTTCTGTGTATTTATTAGTGTGGACTAAACTTTCAAAGAGCAAATCAGAAGGTCACAGCCTGCTCCCTAGGTGGATTACCTCAACAGGGTCACATTTAGTTGATTGATGGTATATATGCTGCCYACCACATCTCGTGAGTATTAGATTATCTGGCAGATTGCAGTCTCAAATGATAGTTTAAAATATCTTAATAGAACAAAAATATAAGTTGTTAAACCCTGTGATAAGCACATACACAAGCAAGATGGGAAAAGGACTGTAAAGATTTTTAAAATATTGCCTGTTGTATAATCACTATTCTTTGTTATCTGTGGTTTTAAGGGGGAAAAAAAACTCTGTTTCACATTTTTATTTTATTATTTTTGCTTTATTTTTTTCCTATTAGAAAGGTGTATTTTTTAAAGTTCTAAAGGAAATGACACATCTCATGATATTAAGTTTGCCATGGTGTAACCTGACTGATTCCAACTGAGTGTGAAACACATTCTTTTTTTACAAATAGTGAGTTCAGCTGCAGTTGTTTGAGACATATATATTTTAGCTGTGGGGTCTGCTATTATCTCATGTTGACTGCTGGTGACATTTTTTCCCCTTGTATTTGATTTTTTACAATTAAAAAAATATGATACATCTGAGATATATTCAAGATGCTTGTCAATTCTTATGCTTCACAGCTTCTTTCATGCAAAGGATGGCATTTTTTACCTTAGAATAAAATGCTCTTACTAGAGCATAAATATTGGGTTCCATGAAGCACAATTTAAGCYGTATGCATTCTGCATTTTTCAGGGAGTCCCTAAGTGTTATAAATAGTCATTTGGTTGGGCTCCTCTCCTGTATCAAAGTGTGTGTCAGAAAAATGAACATTAGTTTTAATGCATTTCATTATTGCACTGATGATGTGTGAAAGGTTTGCTGGGATCTTTTTCTGAAAAAAACTTCAAAGCAGGATTTGACAGAATGACATCATTTCCATTTTCCAYCTGAATTTCACATGATATAGGATGAGAAAAAAGTTAGGTGTCTCAGCTGGTCACGCGYGAGTTTGTGAGACTGATTATTAGCAGTGCGTAAAATAGTTCATTGTTAAATAGGGAACCTGTGCTATGTCATATTGCAGTTAAAAGGAAAAACTGCAGATATAAATAAACTACCGTGTTACTACAAAATAAACAAACAGATTTATAACCAGTTTTAAATTATATTAGATTATCATCTTTCCCGTATGACCCACATTTTCCCCACTTTTCTCACAAACATTTATAATTCTAATTATCTTCATACCTGACTATTGTTATTTATTTATTTTACAGTAGTGATTGAAGAGGAATCAGAATATGTTATACAAATGAAAGTCAGAAAATGCTTGCTATTACACTGATCTGTAGATACATACATATGCTGTGTTCAAGGTGGGGCTGAGACAACTTGTTTTGTTCAATCTGAAGAAGAGGGCTAAAAAGGGATCTTAGTGTCTGTCTTTAAATGTCTAGTGGCAGAGTATAGAGAAGATGGAATCAAACTCTTCCTGGAGTTGTTCAGGAAAAGAATAAGATCTAAACATCCAAAACAGATACTACATTTGCATATCAAGTGGYAGGTGTTCAAGAAGCCCAATGAATTCTACTAATTTCTATTTGTTTGTTTTTTTCCTCTTCARCCTGGCACCACAAAAGCTTATGGTTCAACATCTTCCACCAAAAGAATATTAGATCAGTTTTGTAATTTACACTAATTTATGAAGTCCTTATTTGCTCATGTTGCTGCAGAGAGAAAGTGAGATTTATTTAGGTATTTCAAGCTGCTGTATGCCTAAATTAAAAGAGGTAACCTTAGGCTTTCTTTATAATCAGTGGAGAAAGGTAGCAACCACAAAATGRCAAAAGATTTCCAGTTTCATTATTAGACATACCTTCCTTTTTTCTTGCATACCTTTCTGCCCTGCTTACCTCTTAGACTGTAACCTCTTTAAGGAGGACTGATAGTGCATATGCGYGTATTGTGCAATTTAATTGTTAGAACTCTTGGGCATCAGGATAATGCAAACAAGTGTCAACTACCACAGTATTTATAAATTCATCTCCAAGCCAAGCTTGCTYCATGTAGAATAAGAACAACAAGGTTCAAGTCTTCCACCAATTTATCCTTGCATTTCACTAGTTTTTTTTTGCACTGTCTTGTTTATTCCCTTCCAAAGTTTATTTTTTGTTTGTTTTTTTTGCCTTTTTTTTTTTGCTATGGGAAGGACATTCTTCATTACTTTCTTCTAGTTCCTTTAAATGCAGTGGCCGAATAATTGTTTTGTAGTGACTTTTGAATATATTGATTAAAAGATACATTTACATTTGATGTTCTGCTGAAAATGATAAACACAATGYGGTTTTCTCTTTGACAGGGAGAGTTTAGGTACTTAAGAGGGTGTTGTCTCATAACATTTCAACTTAATTTTTCAGATGCAAAAGAAATTCTTCTAATCAAATTAATCAAAAAAACTTTTTTAGAAAAGGCTTTTAAAGTTTGTTCATTATGCACTGAAGTTCATGCGCTATTTCTCTAAAAAAGAAAAGTTCAAATTTTTATTGTATTCTATATGTGAGGGGAACTATAGGTGGAGTTTGCATTGACAGACCAAGTGCTACTTGGAAAGAAACTCTTATTTTAGGTATGGGGACCTACTACTTGCTCAGATTAGCCCACAAGCTATATGAAGTGCAGAAATGCTGTTACTTTTTTTTTTTTTTTTTTATGGTATATTCATTGGAATGAACAACTAAACAGAAGCGTGGCACTAACTTAAAAAAATATTGAGCTGCATTCCCAGTGCTAATAATATCTTTAGATATCTTTTTCTCTTGATTTCAAGTCTACCATATCTAAACTGTGGTCATTCGCTTCCTCTGCCAAAATATCTATTGCTATCGCTTTTGGAAAATTCACAGTGCTACACAGAATCACAGAATCAGTAAGGTTGGAAGGGACCTCTGGAGATCACCTAGTCCAACCTCCCTGCTCAGCAGGGTCACCTACAGCATGGTAGACAGGGTTGCACCCAGGTGGGCCTTGAAGATCTCCAGAGAAGGAGACTCCACAACCTCTCAGGGCAACCTGTGCCAGTGCTCCGTCACTCTCACTGGAAAGAAATTCCCCCTCACGGTCAGGCGGAACTTCCTGTGCTTCAGTTTCTGCCCATTGCCTCTGGTCCTGTCACATGGGACAGCTGAAAAGAGTTTGTCCCCATCCCCTTGACACCCTCCCTTCAGGTACTTGTACACACTGATCAGATCCCCCCTCAGGCTTCTCCTCCCCAGGCTGAAGAGGCCCAGCTCTCGCAGCCGTTCCTCACAGGGCAGCTGCTCCAGCCCTCTGATCATCTTTGTAGCCCTGCGCTGGACTCTCTCCAGTAGCTCCATGTCTCTCTTGTACTGGGGAGCCCAGAACTGGACACAGGACTTGAGATGAGGCCTCCCCAGGGCTGAGGAGAGGGGCAGGATCACCTCCCTCCACCTGCTGGCAACACTCTTCCTAATGCACCCCAGGAKACCAYTGGCCTTCYTGGCCACAAGGGCACATTGCTGGCTCATGGTCAATCTGTCATCCACCAGCACTCCCAGGTCCTTCTCTGCAGAGCTGCTCTCCAGAAGGTCAGTCCCCAGCTTGTACTGGTGCATGGGGTTATTCCTCCCTAGGTGCAGGACTCTGCACTTGCCCTTGTTCAACCTAACGAGGTTCCTCTTTGCCCAGCTCTCCAGCCTGGCCAGGTCTCTCTGAATGGCAGCACAGCCCTCGCATGTATCAGCCACTCCTCCCAGCTTGGGATCATCATCCAACTTGCTGAGGAGGCACTCTGTCCCCTCATCCAGGTCACCGATGAAGAAGTTGAGCAGGATGGGACGCAGTAGTGAGCCCTGGGGGACACCACTGGCCACAGGCCTCCAACCGGACTCCACGCCACTGATGTCGACCCTCTGAGCTCTGCCTTTCAGACAGTTCTCAATCCACCTCACTGTCCACTCGTCTAACCCACACTTCCTGAGCTTATCTAGGAGGATGTTATGGGAGACAGTGTCAAAAGCCTTGCTAAAGTCAAGGTACACAACGTTCACTGCTCTGCCCTCATCTACCCAGCCAGTCGTTCCATCATAGAAGGCTCTCAGATTGGTTCAGCAGGATTTCCCCTTGGTGAATCCATGCTGGCTACTCCTGATCACCTTCTTCTCCTCCATATGTTTGGAGATGACATCCAGAAAGAGCTGTTTCCATCGCCTTTCCAGGGATGGAGGTGAGGCTGACCAGCCTATAGTTGCCTGGGTCCTCCTTCTTACCCTTCTTGAAGACTGGAGTGACATTGGCTTTCTTCCAGTCCTCAGGCACCTCTCCAGTTCTCCAGCACCTTTCAAAGATGATGGAGAGTGGCCTGGCAACAACATCCGCCAGCTCCCTCAGTACCCATGGGTGCATCCCATCCGGGCCCATGGATTTGTGGATGTCTAGCCTGCCCAGAAGGTCTCTAATCCTATCCTCCTCAACCAAAGGAAAGTCTTCCCTTCTCCAGACTTTCTGCCTCACATCCAGGCTACAGGATTCCTGAGGGCTGCCCTTAGCAGTGAAGACCGAAGCAAAGAAGGCGTTCAGTAATTCTGCCTTCTCTGCATCCCTTGTCACTAGGGCCCCTGCCCCATTCAGTAGTGGGCCCACATTTTCCCTAGCCCCCCTCTTGCTGCTGATATATTTGAAGAAGCTCTTCCTATTGTCCTTGACATCCCTTGCCAGATTCAGTTCCAGCTGGGCCTTAGCCTTCCTCGCTGCATCTCTGCATACTGTGACTGCGATCCTATAATTCTCCCAAGTGGCCTGTTCCCTCTTCCACATTCTGTGTACTTTTTTTCTTCTCTCTTGAATTTGGCCAAGAGCTCCTTGCTCACCCATGCAGGTCTCCTGCCCCTTTTGCTGCACTTCTTACTCATAGGGATGCACCGCTCTTGAGCTTGGAGGAAGTGATGTTTGAATACTAGCCAGCTCTCCTGGACTCCCCCTTCCTTCTAGGGCCTTAACCCATGAGATTCTTCCAATTAGGTCTCTGAAGAGCCCAAAGTCCGCTCTCCTGAAGTCCAGGGTTGCAATCCTGCTTGCTACCTTACTTCTTTCCTCCAGGATCCTGAACTCCACCATCTCGTGGTCACTGCAGCCAAGGCTGCCCCCGCCCTTCACATCTCTAACCAGTCCCTCTCTGTTGGTAAGGACAAGATCCAGCAGGACACCTTTCCTCTTAGACTCCTCCACCATTTGTGACAAGAAGTTGTCATCAACGACTTGCAGGAGCCTCCTGGACTTCTTGTGCTTGCTGTGTTGTCCCTCCAGCAGATGTCAGGGTGGTTGAAGTCCCCCATGAGAACCAGGGCCTGTGATCGTGAGGCTACTTCCAGCTGCCTATAGAAGGCCTCATCAACTTTCTCTTCCTGGTCAGGTGGCCTGTAGTAGACACCCACAACAGTGTCCCTCATGCTAGCCTGCCCTTTGATCTTTACCCACAAGCTCTCATCTGCCTCCTCCTCCTCCACCTCTAGGCAGAGCTCAATGCGTTCCAGTTGCTCTCTCACACAAAGAC
>NW_028186442.1:194276-282767 GCF_003343005.1 Rhea americana
AAATCTTCCTACTCCTCCTCCCATGCCTCCCCCTAATCGGCAGGACTGAGGAGAAGACCACCTGGGCTCCCAGACCCTTGACCACCATGTCCAAGGCCTTGAAGTCTTCCCTGATTGTCTCTAGTTTGTTCTCTGTGTCGTTAGCGCCCATGTGAAAGAGCAGCAGAGGTTAGTAGWCTGATGAGCGTACAAGCCTTGGTAGCCTTTCAGACACATCTCGTATCCTCACCGGCAGCAGGCAGCAGACCTCKCTAGAGGAGGGGTCAGGTCGGCAGATAGGCACCTCTGTCCCCMTCAGCATGGAATCACCCACTGYCACCMCTYGTYGCCTCTTCCGAGTGGTCATGCAAGGCACAGGGTCAGRCAGCCCGGTTGCTTCCCTTGAGGCCAGGTCTGGGTTCTCCTCATCCTGGAGGGCACTAAGCCTGTTCTTCAACTGTAACTCCAGGTCTACAAGAGGATTAGGGGCCTTTCTTCTTTTTGTCTGAGAATCAACTAGCTTCCAGCCTCCTTCAACAGTGCCGTGCTGTACTATTTCACTCTTCACAGAGTCCTCCAGCAGCTCCCCTGTGGCAGGGAACTGGGACTCCAGGACCAGTACGGTCTCTGAGAATGCTCTGTCTATCCCCTGCTCACTTTCTTGCATGTTTCGCAGCCTACTGACTTCATCCCACAACTCCCTGACTTGACGACACAAGTTGTCAACAGCAGCACACCTCTTGTAGGAGGGCGGACCACCAGTCCAGGCCTTCTGGAGAGGCTCCAAGCACTCCCTGCAGCCTGAGACCTGTAGGGCAGCATCTGTTGCAAGAGGCTCTGTCTGGGTTGAAGCTTCCGACACAGCTGATGTAGCAATTCCCACAGCTACTGGCAAGTATGCTTTGTGGCGAGTTACAACCATGTTTGTGAGAGTGGGCACTACTAGCGTCGGAAAAAGAAAGATGTCCTCTTGCACCTAACAGCGCTCCTCCTGCATGAACTGCTGTGCAAACTGCTACATAAGTGTTAGTTATTATTTCTATTGTGATTATTATTATTTTTATTATTATTGTGAATCAGCTCGTTCAGATAAAATAGGATGCAATATCATTTTAGCAGACAGCTGCTTGTCAGCTAACCCGATAACTTTCTTTAATAAACTTGTTTTCTGGACAAAAGAGATACAGTAGATTCCATGCTTCTGGACCTTTAGTAATATATCAGCTCCATAAGTGACACATATAAAATCATTAAATCAGAGACATTGTGTAAGAAAGAATTCACTAAAAGAGAAATGACAATAAATAGTGATGAAATGATGTCAGGTTTATTATATTACCAGCAGAATTCCCTAAGAATCAAAATTAGGATAAATGTTACAGTTATTGAAGGAATATACTATTAAACTGGCTAACACCCCAAAGCTCAGAGATATCACTAAATGAAAGCTTACTGAAGTATTGTATTGCATGGTCTTAAGAACTTATGTAATGAATATGAATGAAATTTAATAGCAAAGATTTCACAATAAGAGTCTTAGGAAATAATAGCAACAATCAGTGTTATTCTGAACATAGTATCTGTTGGAATTAACTGAGAAGAAAAAGAACTTTTCACGTTAATTGATTACAGGTTGACTATAAGCAGCATGTATAGTATGGCTGTAAAAAGGAAATATGATGCTATAGAATGTCTAGATATTTTCTGTTGGGATTATAAAACATTTGTACAATGTACAGTCTGAAGTTTGACAGATATTTTGAACAGTTCCRTTATGCAAGTCACCCATGTTCCAGAAAAATAAATTTAAGCTTAAAATAAATGAAAAAAAGAATGGCTATGATGATCTGGAGTGCCTGAAAGCCAAGTATACAAGAAGGAGTACAGGATAGAAGTTTGTTCAGCAAAGGTCTAGAAAAAGAGAAGGAGGACAGACATGATAGCTGTGTGTGTGGGGGCAGAGCTACAGGGAATGAAAGATTTTGAGGGTGTGAAAAGCATAGCTACTTAACATTAGTGAACAATAATGGCACAAAATTGGTTATATTGTACTATGCAAGAGTCCCACAACCTTCCAGTGGGACTGTGGAAGACAAAAAGTAACTTAGAAATAGTATTTGATTCATTTGTAAATGATCTGTGATTTGAATTTCCTTCAGGGAAATGGATTCAATGACCCAGACAGTCCCTTTCTGTGAAAAGGTCCATTTTCTGTGAGAAGTAGAGAGTATGAAATCATTTGCCGAAAAATTATCTACTTCTGGCTCTTTCTTAACCAAGAATAGAGATGGAGCTGAGAAATTGCAAATTTATCCAGAAGTGACTGAGAGACGTCTGCTGAGAAAGTCAGGATATGTTTAGGATGAGTCTACATTAACATTCRAGTTTGGATCAGAAACACATTTTTGAAGCAAATCTCCCAATTGTCCCTTGTACTGTGCTTTGTTGATTTGTGACACAACAAGATTTTGGGGCATTTGAGTTAGAATTCTTTCTGCTGAAACTAATATTTTATTTGGTCCTTGGTAGTGAGGATTACTACACTTATCATTTGCTCCAACTATTTTGAATGAAATGAGCTAAATCCTATTATGCTATAAGCGATCTCACCATTAGAAACTTGAATTTGGCTTGAATGTGTCTATTAGAGAATCATTGGCAATCTTAGGATGAATGTTATCCAGGAGTACCTGTCTTTGGTCTCTTTTAAGTTTTAAAAATAATGACATTAATTAGATTTCCATTTTCTTTACTGTTGTGTTCTCTGAATGGTACTGTATGTCTTTTTTAAGGGATAAAAACAGCTGCAAGCTCTATTTAGCTTCCTTTGTGCACAATGCAAGAATGTGTGCAGCACATACATGTCAGTTCATTACCAAGATGCAATAAGGGAGAATTTACTGGGGTGCCAGCATACTTTCCTATCAAGGATGAGCTATTAAATGCTGCCTCACTTACACATGGGCTGTTCRTAGTGAGTGATACAAGTAGACAATGGGAAGTAACTGATGCAGATAATCTACTTTCAAAACTGTAAATATTGTATGTTTGCATTTACTTTAGAGTTGGTCAGAAGTAACAGAAGATAACGATGACAAGTGATAGAATATATGTTARCCTTTTCTTTTATCTTTGTGTGCACATGACTAGCTTAGACCTAAAGGCTTCACAAGTAAATGTGTCATAGAAGATGAGTGGACAAAGAGATTTGGAATATTAGCAACAGTTGCCTAAACTCTGGTTTATATACAAATACATTYGAAAAAGGTATGTTTAGTAACCACATCTCCATCCAAAGTACAGCAATAGATTAACATGGGTCGTTAGTGCTGGCTGTATGAGAATTCCTATTGAAACTTGTAGTCTCCATTAGCTCACAGTAGGAGATAAACACTCAAACAAGGTGAAATCTTCCTTGGGCAACAGGGCAGTCCTAGACACTGTTGCTGCTCAGACYGTTTTCCCCAATTCCATTTTACCTAGCGTCTCACTGCTCAGGTATTCGACAAGGGGACTTGCTTTCAAGTTAGGAAAAGAGCTTGAACTCAGCTTTGACTCGTTCCAGGCACAGATTATTAGTAGCTTTGGCTGACTTTACTTCAGTCTCTGTTGCAGAGCCATTCTGCATTGTAAAGCTAATGAAAAATATTTCATTGTGGCATAAAGAAAGAGTGCAAAGATAAGCTAGGGACTGCGGTCAATCTCTATATTTTCTCTTTCTCCACAAAAGTGCAACAGCTTCAATAGCTGGAATGGAAAGAGCCTTGTTAGCCCCAGGCTTATTGCTTGGCAGAAAGAGTATATATTTTGTAGAACATATCAGTGTGAGTCCTCCCTAGGCAGCAAAAGATATTGGGACTGGACGCTCTTAAAATTTTAATTGTCAAATCACAAGGCTGCTAGATAAAAGACGGCTCGTGAAAACATATTGTCCTAGTGTTTGCTTTCTGAGATGGCTGGTACATCACTCTCAGACTATCGAGAACAGGCCGAGTTTCCTAGGCAGAGCCTACTTTACACACTGTGGGGTAGCCAAGGCATCCACGTGGAATTCACAGCTACGACACAGGCCCTGAGAAAGACCCATATCCTTCTGTGGTGGCAGCTGGAGGATATTTGTTTAGACAATTAAATCCTCTTGCTCCARCATTTTTTTAATTTACTCTAGAGTTCCTGCTCACTCACTGTGGTTATGAATCTAGCAGATTTTGGGCAATGTCAGTGCATGCATAGTGACTGAAATATTGGACTGTGTACAATTYTGCTGTTATAATTTGTGGAAATTTAAGTACATATCACACATTTTGATTGTTTTTTACCCTTRTCTAAAATAACTCTTTGAGCTTCTCCAACAGAAGTATTTTTGGTGTTTCAATCTTTTTTTGCTAAAGCAGGAACAATAAAATAAAGGAAAATTCAAATAAAGGAAATTTCAAAGAAAAATGTCTTTTAAGAAATTTAGAGAAAAACTATTTTTTCTCAATACATATTTTAATGGGAAGATATCATCTATTCTTAGTAAAACTCAGGGATCCTCTGACAGGACTACAACTATTAAAATAATTATTAATGCTTATTTTTAATATATACATATTTTTATATAACATATAGCATATATAACATATATAATGTTATATATTATATATTATAAATGTGTGTAAATATACTTTTATAAACATTATATTTTTAATATATACTAGTTATTTCAAAATTGACAGAAAATCTAAAAAATAATTATTTGCTTTTCTATAGCTCTTTCTTAGAGTTCAGTCAATACTTTGTATGTCCCCAAAGTTATGCAAAATGTAAAAATTCAGTGCTTTGCTAAGAAGCTAAGATAAGAAACTAAACTAAGCTTAACTTTAACAGCAATGTTAYCCAACTAAATTAAAAATGAGATACAAATCTTTAGTTCTCATATTTCTATGTAATGATCATTTTGATACAAATAGAATTTTTTGCCACTAATATGAATATCCTCTATTTTATCTTCTAACAAGGTCTTACTGAATGTCACTTTTTATTTATATTCCTTTTAAAACATTTTAAAATAGACATATCGTGAATAGCTTGCTTTCTTATTAACCTAAAAATTAATAATAGTAAAACACTCTCCTTCTCTAATGAAAATCAGTGTTATTTTTCTTTCAGTAATCTTATTTAGCATTAGAAAAGGAGGCTTATAGTTCATTGTTGACAGTTTCAAAATTTTGAACACTATTTGAAAGGAAATTACAATACTCTTTCTGTCACAAAGTACACCTGAATTCTGATTTATAGGGAATCTATAAATTCCCCTAGGATCTGAAATGTATGAACATTTGCTTATTCTGTAAGAATGGAATGAAATAATCATTAGAACACTGTCAGGTCAGAGCAAGAAGTTCAAGGTTCAGTATTTCACCTGTAGCTTTGACATAATTATTTCCACAATAWTTTCCACAAGGAGATAAGGAAGCCAGGAAAAGAGGTAGGGAAGTATGTTGGGAAAAGGCCTGCATTACACCCCTAAAGAAAGTTGGGTACTCATAGCATATAGCTATACCCCAAATTCTTACAGGTGTAAGGTGTGTAATTATGGACTCAAATGTGGCCTTCATGATTTCATTCTTCACCTGTCTATTTCCATTTCCCGTCATTGGGCATATGAATTTTTTAATGAAATGCTTTTGCTTTGTTGTGTACTTTGTGCGGGGTTGGAGCATATGCAAATGGTACTTGACCATAATTTTCACAGCTCACAGATGAGCAGTCAGATCGTTATTTTATTTGTAACAGTTATATAGTATTGTGAAATGAGGAAAGCAGCTGCCTCACAGTTGCAGCGATATAGCACAGATTGTTAGTATGTTATCAAATGAGTAATATGATAATTCATTTTAAATAGTTTTGGTATTAAATTCATTTACTGCCAGATTTATTCACACTTAATTTTTTCCTGTCTTTAGAGCCTTTAACTTTTTGTCCCTCTTTCAAGTTTTTTCTAGTGTTTATTTAATCATAATTAATATTCATATGTAGACTAGATTTGTATCTTGAAAGCTCTTGAACGACACTTACTTCACGGGTGTAAAGCTGAAGTCTGTGTGTGTTAGAGATTGAATGGGAATGAATTAAAACTTTTATCCTATTGCTGTTTCAGAATATCTGATCTCTTCAAAGTGGCTTAGAAAAGTGTGTACAAGACTTATGAGTGCCTGATTTGTCCCATATTTTTTTTTTCTTTTGGTCTTTTGGTTTACCAAAGCCAACACTGACTTGGTTACCAGCTTTGCAAAGAGATGTCTCTGGGAGAGGGCAGGCGTGCTTGAAAGAATTAAGATACGATAAAGGACCTAATTCTCCGGCTTTTGTGAGGAGGTGAACATTGTTTTTCCTATCGAATGTCCCCTATTTTATTCACTCCCACCTGTAAAGTGTTTTATGTAAGAAATCCTTGTTGGCCTTTAAGATACACGATTAATGCCTTGAACAAGGATAGAGAGCTTATATAGTAGCACTGTAGTGATGGGACCAGGCATTGAATAGGTATTTTGAGATCTAGATTCTATTCCCATTGATGCCTTACAAGACCTTAAATGAGTCATTTTGCTCATTTCTCCTTCTACCTTTGCAGGTTTCTACCYGCTATGCCTGTCTTGTTTGCAGAGACAATTTAATTCAGTGAGGGATAGGTAATTTATAAAGGTCTCAGGACAGCGGAACCTGTATTTCCTTGAGACATAATGGTACATTAATAATAAAAGCTGAATGATGGATAGACAGAGAAGGTCACCTAAACAACTTGTAAGTGTAAGCCCACTGAAAGCGCAAAAGACTTACTGATCAATGTGCCACTACTTCACTAAAGAACCAGTAAGAGAACCAAGAAAAGGTGGTYGCAAGGAAGACAAGACTAAGGCTGAAGAGCTATCAAAAAGTTGATTGTATGTGAATACCATAGCATGTCACCAGAGGTATTGCTCATAAGTAATTTTTAGTTTGCGAATGAGAGATGATGCTTTGAATTTGGTAGGGTAAGGAAATACAAAACCATTTTTTTCTCTCTTCTTGAAGCAGTAGGAGAGAGAGAGCAGAGATTTATTCAGTGCTTTTTTGCTTATCAAAATAATAAGGGTTGTCTGTCGTGTTATAATTAAATTGTCATTAAGACAATTAAAATGTTAGTGTATGTTTTGGATCAGTTCAGAAGAATGAAATTGCTATTACACAACTATTTAGCCTGGAAAGGATAGTTATTTTGAAGGCTGCAACACAATGAGGGGAAAAAGGTTTTGAAAATATGTGAAGTCTATTGTTGTAGGATTATTATTGTTCAGCAATATACATGCTGAGAAAAAAAAAGATGCAGACTACACAGAGGTTAGACAAACTTCTGCATGCTATTTACAAGGGTCCTGTCACCTCTCGGTGTAGCTGATTAGAATCACTTGTAGCTACGAGAACATTCATATAATCAAAGACACATCTTTTTCTTTTAATTATTCACACCTGCAAACATTCAAAACAACATACCCTCCTGTACCCTGCTGTATCTTTTAGAAGCTGAAAAAACAAACGTACTGTTCAGACTCAGTGTGCTATTTTTAAATGCCCACAATTTGTTATTTAAAGCTCAGTTGGTGTGTGTGTGTGTGTGTGTATGTGTGCGTGTGTGTGTGTGTGTGTGCGCGCGCACGTTTTCTTTTCACATAGCAGAAAGCACTGTTCTTCAGTCGGGGAGATGTACAATCTTGTTGGATTCACAGTTAAATGTATTGTTCCGTCTGAATCAAAAATGAAATGTTTGGTGTGGGGATCTTGTAAGAAATGTAAAGGTGAAGAAAAACTGGGCTCATTATTATCCACTAGACCAGGGATGACAGCATTCTTCCATGATTGTGAGATATGGATTCAATTCCCTATTTTGTTTGAAGATAGCCGAATCCTTACTGACACCGAAATATGTTACCCTTAATTCTATGAGTTAAGGATGAAGAACAGCAAGGTGGATGAAGGACAGGTTCATGTCATAAATAATCAGATAGTCACTGGGGGGAAAAAAAAAMCCCAAACCAACTAACTGACATTACTGCCCTTTCAAGTGAATATACTAGACAGAAACACAAAATTGTTCTAGTGTATGAGTTTCACAGAATATTTAAACAGTCTACATAAAGTGAAGCCACTCCAGCAGGAAGGATACCCTCTGCAGAGCTCTCAATAGGCAGGTGCTAACCCTCCACACTGATACCTAGACTAACCCTAACACTACATCTATTTTTGTCTGACTCAGACAAGGAACTAAACCTGGATCTTCTACCATCCAGCCAAGTATGTTAACTGCATTGGGATACAGGCCCGCTGCTATCTCAGAAGGATAATATATCTAGAAAAAGAGACACTGCTATTTTGTTTTGACAGTGACTCTGATTTTATGAGCTGTCCATTGCTTCTGTTTTTCCTCTGTGTGTTATATATTCAAGGAGCCTCTGGGAGTCTGCTTGGCCTGTCCAGGCACAGCAAGGTTTGCTATTCAAACTCCCGAGCCCCAAGGATGCTGCTGGACACACTCCAAGAAAATTGTCATAGTCACAGAATTTTGGTTCCCTTTATTTGTATATACTTTCCTATGTCATTCCCCCCCATGGTGGCAATTCACAGTAGACCTCCAGGACACTGCTGTTTATGTGCCTTAGCTCTGTCTACATCACCTGTCATTATTTTCAGGTCAAATTACAGCCAGGCTTTTTTCTTTTATGGTTAGCTGGTGCTGCTGCTTTTTGCATTACCTCATCTGGCTCGCTTTCTGTGAGAAAAAGCAGGCAAGAAACTCAGTCTAACATTTTACTTGCGCTTTGCTTTCTCTTCTCCATCCTCCATCTGGGTGGGCATGTAAGGAATCTCCATCTTTTTTCCCCTGTTTGTCATTTTCCATTTCTTTCCATAAAAAGGAGAATAAAACTATACAGTAGCATAACTCTGCTCCTACATCCTTCCCCCTCTTTTAACATTTAAAATAAAATCATTTAACATTTTCTCCACCCAATAAAGATACAATTGCACTTGAAAAATTATCTGTTCAGTAAACCCTGTGCAGCTGGTAATGCCAATCCAATCCTGAGTAGGCAGCATTCCCAAACACAAAAGTACCTGCACCTGTCGATGGAAAAATCGACATGCATTCTGGGACACTTAGGAGAGAGAGACGGACAGTCTGAATCATGAGGAAGGTCTGCAAAGTCTGGGGTAAATGAGGAGGTGCACAGTCATCTGAGAAGACTGATTTTGGTTGTCCTGCACCAAGTTAGCTCTGCTCATCAATCAGAGCCTGAAGGCTTCAAGTGCTGCYGGTTTGTGTTCTCATTCTTAGAGGCAATCTTATGAGGGCAGCTCACAAGCACGGGTGTAAGGCTCTGCTGAGGTATCTCTTTATAAACAGCAGGATCCAGCCCCAGGACTAACAGCCTTTCAGAAGCTTTTCACAAGCYCTGAGGTCTAAGTTTTAACAACCTGGTAAATAATTTCAAAGGAAAAACCTAAGGATACTGTTAAACACTTAACAATATTTTAAGAGCTCTACAATTCCTTCTAGAAAGAAAAATTTTGTAAATGTATTTCTCCATAAAACATATGCTAGTAAAAATCTGAATGCAGCTTATATAAAAGCAGACCCACAGTATAATTTAATTTCTGCCTTTTGATGCTCCTTTGCTTGTTGAGAACCTCCTCTGTAATGCACAACTGGTCATTTCACTAATGATTTTACTAATCATCCTAATCATGATTCTACTAGTATTAACCTTCATGAGAGTGTTCACAGGTGACTTAAATGTTGAGATATATCACATCATAGTAAGGGAATATAAATGGAYGTAAGTCACATAAAAAGATAGGAATGCAATGGGAAAATCAGCTGAGAGGAAGGTGTGTGTGAGTGAGTAGTTTTATCACACATTAAAAAATAGCAGATACACATATAGCAGGTGGCTTGTGCTCTTTCTCTGAGGTGCAGAATATCTGTATTCAATCTGCCATCCCTCTTCCATGAATAAGGGAATAAGTACCTAGTTGCAGAAAAATCTTTTGTATTACAATTTTTTTTTAATCTGTAGGATTATTTCCTGAGGTATGAATTTTGCAAATGTGTATTGACAAAGGTAATTTATATAATACAGAGATTTAGGTTTTAACTTTCAAGCAGCGATGTGGGAGCAAACTACACTTATCCTGATGGATTCTTGTCTTAGCCTGGAAGTAGCTGAAGATTAATGTATTGCCTTAACCTATATTCACCACAGTACATGCATATTGAAAAAATTGTGGAAAAACTAAATATTTTAATGTCATTAGACAAGCTTCCAAAAAATATCATCAGCAGCATTCAATTTAAAACAAAATGAAAGAAAAAACCCTGAGAGAGCTCCTAAAACCTTGTGTTTGCAGAGTAAATTGGTGGATAGTGCAAATAAAATAAAATGTCAGGGAGCTTACCCTTTGGTGGCCATTGCCAAGAGCTAAAAGTTAATAATTTATATAAAGATCCAGATCCAGATGAAGAAGTAGGGCAGAGATGAGGGGGGAAGGGAAGTGCACAAACAGCAAAGCAAGAGTATTTGACACATCTAGGGCAAGAGGATCTTGATGGATAGTGGTTTTAGTACCCAGGAGCTAAGCCTGGGCACACGTTCAGACAGAGCACAGGCAGAGAAAACTCTCCCATTTCTGTCTGGCTACGTGTCTATACTATGCTCTTTCAGATGGATGTTGGCACACCTATTTATAATCATCTTCTGAAGAGGCCTTGTATCTGTTCAGCCTAAAAATCTGGGCTTCATTTTTCTCTGACCCAACAATACTGTCTACATCAAAGTTAAAGATGTCAGATATTACTCTCCTTCATTTCTTCCCCTCCCTAGTTGTTACCCCTACCAGTGCCACTGGCACAGCAGATTATCCTTGTGTCTTCTCTTGCAGAAACAGAAAATCTGCCACAGAGGAAAAAGCTGTTCATTGACAGGAAGAAAAAAATATATTTTTCAGAACTGAAAATGTCCTGTGTACATACGAGGTGATTCACGGGTGTTTTTAATTCAATGATGCCCAAATTTCTTTGTTATCTAGTTAGCAGCTAGGAAGCTCCTGATCAGTAGAATGGAAGGAAGCAACACACTTGTCCTGCCTTGGCTCCCCACAGTGCTCTACTTTTAGGCTCTTTTGGGTCACTACAATTTCTTCCTGCACATTTTGTTGCCCTGTAAAGTACCTCATGCAGTGCCCGCTGGTAGCAGCTATCCAGGTGAAGGACCCTTTCCTTCAGCCGGCATCACTTTAAAGGAACGTGGGACAAGGCTCTATCTTTCCTTCAGGTTTCCGTGGCTCTGTTGGTAAATAAATGCAGCACAAGCAACCTACTTGGTAGTATTTACAGGAACTGYGTTACCAGTGTTAATCCTGATAACTTGGTGCCCTGCCTTTCTACTTTGCATTCAATATGCTTTTGCCTAAATGTTGTTTACTTCCACAGAGCAGCCGTAATAGCAGGTTAATGCAGTTAGAGGAGAAGAAAATAATCCTTTCTAAGTTGCAATATTATTTGCTGACATTCTGTACTTTTTTTTGTGGGGGGTTACCCTATTCGTTAAGATTTTCAGTAGTTCTCTTTATTAGGAGTATTGGGGAACGACATCAACATAACCTTTCCCTTCCCTGCCCAGAAAAATTGGTCTGCAGCTGGTTGTTCTGACATCAATTTACTAATCTAGGAACCTAAAGGCACAGGAGAAAAGGTGTGTCTATGAAACTTCTGTTTTACTGGTTTTTCAAAGTTATTACGGAGATTCACTTGATTTTTATGCTCCAGTTTATTCATTTGTAAAACGAATAAATACTTAGTAAACAAATACTCCCTTCTCAGAACATGTTTTGAATTTTTTTTTATTTACTTTACTGCACTTTGTATCCTTAAAGAACTTGATTAACCTTAAGAATTAAACTTTTTATTTCTGTTGTTTCACATGACAGTTACTGCACTTTGAATCTACAAAGTACTTAGCAGATTTTAAAAATTTTACTTTTTATTTCTGTTCTTTCATATAACAATTAGCCAACCTATAATAAAATAGAACATTCAATAAGTGAAATTTAATAAYGTTTGTATTACATACCCCTGCACCAAATCCCAAAGTCCTCATTTAATGTCATTTAGCATTATTAGCCCTCATGAAGGAAAATTCTCATAATCTTTGATCTCATGACACTATATGTTACATTAACTACCTCTTTGTAAGTACTTTCCATTGTCTCTAAGAATGACTGTTAGGTCAATAAGTAATTAAAGTGGTCAAAAGTTTTCACATTCTGTATTGTTTTTTTTTGAAATTGAAGCTTCTTTTCCTTAAGGACTGCATTGTAAAAGAATTAAATTGCTTGAARTGCACACTGATGTATGACAAAAAAGACAAGAATAATGAAGAACTTGCCATTTGTTTCTTATTGCAGAATCTTCAGTTCTTTGAATCAATTAAGACAGGAAGATATTCCTTATTGTTACTAAAAGTAGATTTATTTTGTTTGGCAAAGATCCCTTTCCCCTTGGTAGGATGACTTTAGACTCCGAGTTTCTTGCTGAAATAATTTTATGGCTTCTAAGCAATGGTCTTCATTTTAACAAGAAAGGTAACATGAAAAAACTCAGTGTTTTRTAGCCACATTTTATACTTAAAATCACCATATTTAAAAGGACAGTTGTTGCTTCATCAGTAAATGAGATTATTTTGACAAGTTGTGTGGAAGATTTGTTATTACAAAGTGTACTTTTAAATAATTTTTGAAGACATATTTGATAATTCAGCCAAATATTTTTTGTATATTTATACTGAATTCWCATCCAAAAGCTCGACAATTTTTGCATAACGTACACAGTTCTTGAGTTATGCACAACATCTACTAACAATCAGTGGCGTGGAGTCTAGGTGGAGGCCTGTRGCTAGTGGCGTCCCCCAGGGCTCACTACTGCGTCCCAGCCTGTTCAACTTCTTCATCAACGACCTGGATGAGGGGACAGAGTGCCTCCTCAGCAAGTTTGCTGATGATCCCAAGCTGGGAGGAGTGGCTGACACACCTGAGGGCTGTGCTGCCATTCAGAGAGACCTGGCCAGGCTGGAGAGCTGAGCGGAGAGGGACCTCATGAGGTTGAACAAGGGCAAGTGCAGAGTCCTGCACCTAGGGAGAAATAACCCCATGCACCAGTACAAGCTGGGAGCTGACCTGCTGGAGAGCAGCTCTGCAGAGAAGGACCTGGGAGTGCTGGTGGATGACAAGTTGACCATGAGCCAGCAATGTGCCCTTGTGGCCAGGAAGGTCAATGGTCTCCTGGGGTGCATTAAGAAGAGTGTTGCCAGCAGGTGGAGGGAGGTGATCCTGCCCCTCTCCTCAGCCCTGGGGAGGCCTCATCTTGAGTACTATGTCCAGTTCTGGGCTCCCCAGGACAAGAGGGACATGGAGCTGCTGGAGAGAGTCCAGCAGAGGGCTAYRAAGATGATCMGAGGGCTGGAGCACCTGCCCTRTGAGGAACGGCTGTGAGAGCTGGGCCTCTTCAGCCTGGGGAAAGGAAGACTGAGGGGGGATCTTATCAATGTGTAGAAGTACCTGAAGGGAGGGTGTCAAGGGGACGGGGACAAACTCTTTTCAGTTGTCCCRTGTGACAGGACAAGAGGCAATGGGCAGAAATTGAAGCACAGGAAGTTCCGCCTGAGCGTGAGGGGGAATTTCTTCCCTGTGAGAGTGACGGAGCCCTGGCACAGGTTGCCCAGAGAGGTTGTGGAGTCTCCTTCTGTGGAGATCTTCAAGGCCTGCCTGGATGCAACCCTGTCTAACATGCTGTAGGTGACCCTGCTGAGCAGGGAGGTTGGACTAGGTAATCTCCAGAGGTCCCTTYCARCCTTACTGATTCTGTGATTGTATGAGTAGGTTAAACCTCAACTCCTAAATGATTTGCAATTTATAAAGGTTATAGATTGTATCTAGAGAATAATCAGATTTTGGAGAATGCTGGTTCCTTAAACCAAACATAAGAAAAGATATTTRATAAAAACATTATATAGAGATTTTGCAGAGATTTCCCTTTTACTGACAAACTTTTCCTGTTAGTTTCCTGAGAATATATGTCCTGAAAACTGAAGAGATATACAACAGATTTTTAAAGTTGATAAATCATTAGGAACTGCACTTTTTCTCCATTTTTTTCTTTGATACAGTGACAGAGAGTCACACAACCTATTCATATTTATATAAAATACATATTGCAGGTACAAATCAACCCTAAAACTTTACTTGGCTGTCTTAATGGATGGGCAGAATTCCAAAGCAAAAATCTGGCATGTTTGGCAAGGATGAACTTTTTATAGCCATGAAAACTTAATTAAGTGAAAGCAAATAAACATACAAGAAAATCTGTATGTTGTCATGTGACTATTGCCTCCTTCTACTTCAACAGCAAAATCTGGATATTAGGTTTTATTTTACTCTATTAGTCTATTATGCAAAAAGGCATCATGAAAAATAGATTAAGTACAACTGATATTCACTCTGAGCGTAAGATTTATACCCCTTCTCTCACCTGAGCATTCTCTTCATTTCAAATGCTGCTTGTCTGTTAACACTCATGCACTAGACTGCTTATCTCTAATGAAACAAATATATTCCTTCAGTTTTGTATTGTGTCTTAAAGAAATATATCACTAAAAATGAACAAATAAAAATGTATAAAGAAGTGAAAGCCTAGAACAGTTTGCCTCTCTTTTAAATACATTTCCTATACTAGAAATTAAGACTGGCTCATTATGTACTTGCTACTCCAAGACCTTAGGCGCTTATTAAAAGTAGACATTAAACACTAAGTAAAACATTAAAATATAAGACTTTGAAWACCTTCACATTGTCAACATTTAATCTTCAAGTCTTTGTCTTGTCACTGTCCTTAAAATATCCATAGGCAGTTCAATACGTAGACTAGGCCTTGTTACACTTAGAGARTCCAAGTGCCTAACTCTGAGACTAACAGTCAGTTTTCTCAATGAGATATTACTGGTATCCTTGTACCTACCCCTGCAGGATGGGATGCAATTAGACCAAAGCTGATGCAGAAAACACTGACCAGTATGCTGAATTCTGGGATGTTTTTTTCAGTAGAAAGAATAGAAAACACTATAGACAGAGGTGCATTTGAAAGTCCTTTTCTGCAGGGTTTTGCTCAACTGCTTCCGTGCATCTGGGATTTCAGGCTTTTAATTTCCACTTTCATTCATTTACACAGGTCACTGTTCACTTAAATTACGAGTGGGTGAAAATTCTATATTCTTTTTCTGGAAAAGTTTAGCAGKAGGAGCACACTGCAGGCTGTAGAATACTTGATTCAGGCCTCATCAACCTGGAAAGGTCTGAACTCCCAGCTCCTACCTTTCCAATAGCTATTCTATAATAATAAACAAAATTCCACAATAATAAAGTGGTATGGTATACCTGTTATGCTTGTGGTGAAACTCTCCTTCTCTGCAAAACAGTGTGGTCCTGTTCACACTGTGTAACTGGAACAACCCCTGGCCTGGCTATTGCTCTAATCATGCTAGAGCGTTGCTTGAGAGAGTGCTCGCTGGYGCAGGCCACAGCCATGCCGAAGCGTGCTGATAATTAAACAGTGTGAATGACTGAGTGCCAGTATTAGACCTTATGCACTGGACCTGCTTAGTTTATTAGAACAGACATAAGCACTGAATGTTATAATCACAAGATTATGGTGTATTCACTGTGAGAGTGTGGATCCTTCTCATTCCTCCTTCTGAAGCTGGGCCCTGGTGCAGYCACACATACTTGACTGAGAAGTTCAGAAAGAGAACAAGTGGGAAGAAAATGACCTCCTCGGTGAAGTGAGTTTAAAACACTGCTTCAACAAAGTGCAAATCAGATCTGGCTATCTCACTTAGTGGATGAATGCTCTGAATGTAACATTGAGAAAGCAAATGTCAGCTCTATTTCCCTCCTCCTCATTACTCCAGAAAGAATAATGACTATTCAATTCTTTCTTTGAAAGCATATTTTTACACTATGGATTGAAAGTGGATGCAGCCACCTGCAACTTGAGGACATGTTTATGCTCTAGAGAAAGAAAAGAGTTCAGAGATGCCCATATCTCTACAGTTTCCTGCTCTAGTAGCCCATGCACGTTGTATCTACGTTGATAGGTAGGGATCCTTTTAAGTGCTAATTCATTTGTACTTCACTCTTACACCTCATCCACCAGAAGAGAAGTTGTCACTGAAATGAGGCAGATTCTGACATTCTGGTTATAATTTCAATAATAGAAAGAAGCAAAGAACTGCTGAGAGATATTATGGATAGAAATTTCTTTCTTCCTTCCTTTTATGAAACAACTTATATGTATTTTATATAGCTTTATACATATTTGATGACATTAAGAGGTATAACTCTTCAGAGGAAGCCTGTAGCTTTTTTAAGCAATAAATTCCACAAAGCAAAAACATCACCTAAAATGTGCCTTAAGGCTAACTAGGATAATTTAAAACTACTCTTGAAATCACAACTATCAACAAAACTCATGAGCCTCAATATTTTATTCCATGCAGATATTGTAAGTTATATTCATTATTTAATTCTAACAGGAACAATTGGACTCTTGCTGTGTACATAGTGCTGTATTTGACTATTTCATTAAATATTTTGCCCACTAGGTGGGAGTAGACAACCTTATTCAAATTATACTATTAAAAGAATTTTTTTGAAGATGGTTTAAAAAACACTAAATTTAGCTTCTTTGAGCTTCCTTTTTTACAGTAATAAAAAGAGATGAACTACTTTTTTTAACTATTGAATATTATAGGTGATAAAAAGCTGAGGTCACAGGCAATTAAGCTTAATTTGAATTGATAGAGAACTGCAGAGTTGAATAGCCAGTAGTAGAAGTCAGGTCATTCCTATACCAATGCAGAACAAATATTTTACTGGGAAATAGAGAATGAAGGCACATCATTCATCCTCTGGCAGAAAATCAATAACTGAATTGCTAAAATATCACACATGGGTATAATACATGTGCAGACTAATGCGGATCTATTATTTTCAACTACTTAGTAGACTCAGTTGATTACTACAGGTAGTTTACTATAGTTAGGTCCATGAATCTTTGAATTTTTAGTGCTAGCTATATTTATACAAGAAAAATAATCCACCTTGTCAAAATAGTGAGGCACAATAGGTCCATGTAAGTATGATTTAGTTAGCAAGCTTGCAAGATACAAACTTCGTGTGCACCCGACTGATTTCATGAAATCTCTATTTCTGGGTGATAATTTCAAGGAAAGTCAAAGTGAAGTCCAAGTGAGTTCAGTTGCCAAGCTGTGACATAGCTCAATCATACAAATAAAGCCAGATACATATGTCACAGTGGTTGATTGCTTTTTCTTGAAATCAGCAAATGAAAATATGTTAAAATAATATACTTAAAGAATTCTGAAAACCTAGCTGTCAGGAAAGGCCAACTGTTACAAATTCTGAGGGCCTATCATAGAGTAGGTTAGCAGGGAGAAGGAGKATACTATGAGATTAATGTTTACTGGTGACCTCAGCCAGCATTTATAAGGTGTGCTACCTGGAATGAAAAAATAGGAAGTTAATCCATTACACTCTTCCTTTTAAGTGGCATTCTTACTGCTGCACTTATTTCTTAATTGTTGTAGCACACATTGTGATTTCAGACAAGAAGCTCATGATTTTATGAGCACATTCAATTTTGCTTAATTAGACAAAGCCAATATGTTATTTGAGAGTACAGACATTGAGTTCTATTTCCACCACTTTCAAGCTATTATGAAAAAATCAAAGTAAAAATCAAAGTATGTTATAAAATTCTAATAACTTCCTCAAATTATCTGCATGTTGTAATGACTATCCCATTTTTAGTGTAGGCGCTCTTTTCTAATGAATTTTGTCACTTTCTTCTGCAAAGTATAAATGTATTCTATTTTTKGTTTCATTTGCTGTCACCCTTCCTYTCCTTATGATGTTATTATCTACATCTGGAGGGTTTTTTTTTTCTCAGTTTGTTGAACTTGGATATGCAAACAGAAAAAATGGTGTTCGTATAAGTGTTATATTTATTACTGCATGCTAATATTTTGCCATGATTGAGCATTACACACAGAGGCAATTTTTCTGTTTGTGGAAAAAAAAAGAAAGTCAAACTCAGATTTAGGACTTATTTCTATTGCAGTTGTACAATTAACATTTTCAGCAACTTTCATGTGTTTTAGTTGGTATTCTGTTTCTTTTGCTTAGAACATTTAACGGTACAAGAAATTGTTGACAGAGCCAATAGATATGATGTGGATCATGCTTTGAAATAAAAACAAGACTCCAAAATAAATACTTGTCTGTAATGTTTTATGTGATAATATAGAACTACAACTTCTTATAACTATCTGTTTCAATAAAGAAATTAGTATAAGCTTCAAATGGACCTTAATTAGATATTTTCAGTGATGAAAATGATATGAAAATGTGTATAGAATTGCTTTAGACAAATAACCACATCACATTAAATAATATCTTGCATTCAAGTTGGTTCAACACGGGTTAAAGTAGTTTTTAAAAAGTTCATTTTGAAAAATTAATTTGTTGTAAGAAGTAATCTAAGAGATGTGTGTCTCCCATAACATCCTSCTAGATAAGCTCAGGAAGTGTGGGTTAGACAAGTGGACAGTGAGGTGGATKGAGAACTGGCTGAARGGCAGAGCTCAGAGGGTSGTCATCAGTGGCGTGGAGTCTAGTTGGAGGCCTGTGGCCAGTGGCGTCCCCCAGGGCTCACTACTGCGTCCCAGCCTGTTCAACTTCATCAGTGACCTGGATGAGGGGACACAGTGCCTCCTCAGCAAGTTTGCTGATGATCCCAAGCTGGGAGGAGTGGCTGATACATGCGAGGGCTATGTAACCATTCAGAGAGACCTGGACAGGCTGGAGAGCTGGGCAAAGAACCTCATGAGGTTGAACAAGGGCAAGTGCAGAGTCCTGCACCTAGGGAGAAATAACCCTAGGCACCAGGACAGGCTGGGGGCTGACCTTCTGGAGAGCAGCTCTGCAGAGAAGSACCTGGGAGTGCTGGTGGATGACAAGTTGACCATGAGCCAGCAGTGTGCCCTTGTGGCCAAGAAGGCCAATGGTCTCCTGGGGTGCATTGGGAAGACTGTTGCCAGCAGGTGGAGGGAGGTGATCCTGCCCCTCTCCTCAGCCCTGGGGAGGCCTCATCTCGAGTCCTGTGTCTAGTTCTGGGCTCCCCAGGACAAGAGAGACATGGGGCTACTGGAGAGAGTCCAGCACAGGGCTACAAAGATGATCAGAGGGCTGGAGCACCTGCCCTGTGAGGACCGGCTGTGAGAGCTGGTCCTCTTCAGCCTGGGGAAGAGAAGCCTGAGGGGGGATCTTATCAATGTGTACAAGTACCTGAAAGGAGGGTGTCAAGGGGACGGGGACAAACTTGTTTCAGGATAAGAGGCAATGGGCAGAAATTGAAGCACAGGAAGTTCCGCCTGACCGTGAGGGGGACCTCTAGGTGACCCTGCTGAGCAGGGAGGTTGGACTAGATGATCTCCAGAGGTCCCTTCCAACCTTACTGATTCTATGATTCTGTGATCTAGCTCTCAAACTGATTGTATTAGTATCAAATTACCCTGAATAATTTACTTTTTTTTTTTAATACATATTTTTTTGGAATGATAATACAGGATAAGAAATGGTTTCATATACTGGAGTAGTTCCAAGTGGCATAGTGATACGCACTTATATTGTATGCAGGTGAACATTTACCATTCCTTAGAGTATCAACTTTTTTTCATATTGTATATTTTCTTATTAACTGAGAAATACGCAGGTTTGAGAATAATCTTTCTATTTCACGCTATATTTTATTCAATCTACATCTCATTCAAACTATTCAAGAATCTCTTTAGTAAAGATAGGTGCCAATGGCTATAATTATTTTTCACCTTTTTGTGCCACAGTGAGTCAATCCATAGACTGAGTGATGAGACATTTCACCTCTTCAGTTGTGTGTGCTTCTTTTAACACTATACCTGTCTCCTCTGTCCAGGAGTATAGCCTGAACACATTTCAAATCTAATTCTTCTACTAAAGTAAAGGCATTGTGTACATTTTGTCAGAATTGTGCAGTAACAGTTGTTGCAGTACTGGAAAGAGTAAAATCCTGGTCCCACTGAGGTCAATAGCAGATTTTGCACAATAAACCAGATATCACTGCTGGGCTCCTAAGGTGAAAATCTAAATATTCAGGTCAGTTTGTGGACACCAAAACTCTTTTTTTTTTTTTTTTTTTTTTTTTTTTTTGCTAACTCTAAAATCCCAGACAGAAATACGATCAAGTGTGTTGTGAGCTATTTAGTGCTTGAGCATCCAAACCTATAATATTCTGCGTGCATCCTATGGACAGTGAATATATATCCAGCCATTCCAGCATGCTGTAATTATATCAGATACATTAAACACTTACTGTTACACTCTGTAACAAATTTGCAGGATCACAAAATCACAGAATGGTTGGAAGGAACCTCTGGAGATCATCTAGTTCAAGCCACCTGCTCAAGCAGGGTCACCTAGAGCATGTTGCCAGGACTATGTCCAGATGACTTAAATATGCAATATATTGAATATACTCAACACATTCCTGATGTTTTAGACTCTATGCAACTGCAGAGAATTTTAATTGCTTTTTGTTTTAATTTGTTTAAATTGCTATTGCTCTGATGAAGCAGTTATACTTCTGAGAATCAAAAACAAATGGTCAAATTCCTCCTTTCGCACCTAGTTAAATTTATTTTTCCCTAGGCAGGAAAAAGGTCATGTTTAGAGAAACCAGAATGCATAGTTACCTCAGTAGCAATAAATTAAACAACTTCAAGACCCATTCTCTGGTTTTGTGGTGATTGGGCACAAATTAGCCAAATCTAAATAGCCATTACTAAATTTTCTTACTCATAAAAACAGGGCATCTGAATTCAAGATAATATTTGGAAATTTTCTTGTCCTCACACGTGCTTCAAGCCATGCCTGGAAAGTGCCTAGGTCAGTGTTGTTTCGTCAGGCCAAAATCTTCCCAAGGACTRTTCTAACTATTTAATGGTATAAATAAAAATTTGGCATGGTTTAATTTATTAGAATAGCAGAGTCACAATTCCTTTAAGGGTGATGGTGTTTGGGTAAAAGGATTTACCTGAACAGAGTTTCACAGGATTAGGTCTCTGAGATAGGCATGAGCAGGCACTAGAGCCATTGAAATAGGTTTTAGTTTTGTATTAGGCAAATTTGGTTTTCTTGACTATGCAGCACAGTGTAATAAAGATATGGAAAATCTTTTTTCTTTTTTACAGTAAAGAATTTATTTACCAAAGAAACTCTTTCTAGTAGCTAAAACTACTCACAAATTCAGATTCAATGCAGCAAACACTTTTAGTAGAAGAAAAATAAATGAACATGAAAAATRTTCAGAAATACCAATACAATGCTAATCATTTCAGCAGTTCGCAAATGATGTATTCTGATTTTGGTATGCAGAGAGGCACGACATGATCCAGGTGTAATTCCACAAAATCAAGGGAGAGTTTCTGGGAAAGGCTTAGGGAAATTTACTGGAARGGACAGGCTGTTGTCAAGTACTGTCTCTGCCTATCTCCGAAGAGAAGTCTCATCAGAAATTTTTTCKCTCTCAGCAAAATGCAATAATCTGCAGGTTATAGAGCATTCTGCAGTRCTGAAGCAATTCCATTTTCTATAAATTGAATACTTATTAATTCAAAAACTGCTAACCAYCTACCCATCTTTCCAGCTGAGTGCTTGAATCGCAAGGTTTGTGATAGGTAGTATGAAAACATTATAGATGGTGAAAGGGATCCCAATTCCCCTTTCATTCCTGCTTGTATTAACATTTCTGGAATTGGGACAATAGCCGCCTTCTTGATTTTCACAATTATTTTGAATTTCAAGAAATACAAAAAATGAAATGCAAACTACAGTCAATTACATTGACCTAAATTTATTTATTTCAGAACTACCAGTGCACCAAAAACTCAGTTATTCATTGGCTTTGAAATAGAAAGTAAATCCCTCAAAACAGACTTCTGCATTTTATTTTTACTTAAGTCTTGAGTGGAAAAAGGTTATTACTTCCTATTAATGAGTGTTATTTTCTCCTAACTTTCATCTGAAATTGAGCTTTTATTTTATTTGATTYTATCTTATTTTATTTTCCAAGTCTTAGTAGAAAAGTCATCAAGTAGACTAACGTTCTGTAATTCCTGGTGTGTATGCAAAATAAAAAGCTCAAAGCATACTAATGACTTCCAGTTCATGCTGTCTACAGAGGATTACTAAGGATTACAAGTAATTATCTGAAATTGCACATTGTTTTTTGCCAATTTTTTAAAAAGTGGAATTGATAGCGCTTCTGATTTTTCCCTAACATTTTATTTTATATTTTGCATTTAATATTTTCTTTTTAATAAAAAGTAAAAAATGATTATAATAAATGAAAGAATGTCTGAAATAACTCAATGATTAAACAAATGTAAACCTCAAAAGTGGAAGGAATGCAAAAAGTTAAAGATTGGGAATTCCTCCTATACAGAACCTTTCTTAAAATAAGTTTTACTGTGGAATCTTGTCAAATGTCACCATTGAGACAATGGATCAAATTCTGATTTTAGTGATCTAAATCAGAACAGAAGAAGTCTATGGTACCATTTCACTTTGGTTACAAAAAATAGAGCAGATGCATCACTGAAAACAAAAAGTATTTGTGCGTGGAAATAAAGTTTATTGTAAATTTCCATATTTTACATATAAAAAGCAAGGTAAACAACTCCATCATTATTCCTCACAATTTAGTATGGACAAGGAAAATTTTAGCAGTAGAGATTGTAAAATGATGGAAATTTATTATGTTAGACACTCAAAGATTAACCAATTTTTGTAACTTAAAAAGGTTACAGCAATATAATTCTCTTTAAGACCATGGCTTCATTACAGTCTTCCATAAAATTGGCCAGTGGGTTTAAAACTTAAGTGAAAATTGCAGAAAATAATGAATAACAAAGGAAATACAAACTTAATAAGAAATTTAGGTTTTATGGGAAAGGGAGAACGGAATTTGTGACAATTTATGTGCCCACTGAGATCCTCAAAAATGTTACTTGTGTCCTGTCTAATCATTTAGAAAGCTAAAATCTGGGGACACTGTAGTTTATTCAGTTGTATGCGCACATTTTTTCAAATGCACACACTACTACGTTATTAAATTAAATATTTACCAAAATGCTCAACTATTTTGAAATAAAAGGTCTTCTCTAGCAGATATTCTCCTACATTGCTGGTGCTGCCCATAGACAAACAACAAYCAAACAGGGCAGGTCAGTGCTCTGTGACTGAGTTATTCATTTGAGAAGAGGAGCTCTAACATGGACCAAGGACTAGGTGAAAACCAAGTAGTTTTTAAAGCTTAATGCTAAAAGACAATTTAGGGATGAAAACCTTGGGCAGATTTGGTCATTCTTTTAATCCCAGTGTCAAACACATAGCGGCWTTTGCATTACATGGTCTGATGACTTCTCTTCTTCAGCCTTCCTGGCAGCTAACAGTTTCCGTTTTCCCAACCTGCCCCCCTGTCCTCCARCTTTTCCAATTTCTGTGAGTCTGTGGTGTAGGAAGTCTGTGTAAAAAAACTCAGTGTGAGACTTTATGGAAGGAGGAGGACCTGCTTATTTTGCAAAGTTACTAAGCTTATTTCACTTGCTCATACTCTCATACTCCTCTCTTCATAAGCACCAAGTTGTGGGTTCAGGTGATCTGGCCAGGACCACTTGCATACTAGCTATTGAGTCTTCATCACATCTCTTGGATTCTTTTTGATTATTGATGACAAACTGTTTTTTCTTATGGCTTTTTTTTTTTATATATCTTTTTGATCCCTTTAGAACACAACATTCTTTTTTTTTGTGATTCTTTTGCATCTTAATTTTGCTTATTTTAGCCTCCACAAATATTAGACTAGGTTGCCTGTCATTACCTTTTTTTTTTTTTTTTTTCCGTCTGGAATATACAAACTTTTATGGCTACTGCTTATTGTCATCTTCCTGTTGTCACAGTGCAGAGTCTCCTGCCAACAACTTGCCTGTGCTGTGGTCTTACAGAGTCCAGGCCTTCTAAGTTTGATATAAACAACACATTTTTCAACATTATTGCTGTGAAAGATATATTTTTTTTAACAATACATGTCATTCTTTTAACCCTTGTTGCTCTGTTTCTCCAAGTGTTTACACATACATATTGCCATTCATAGTTCATTACCACTCCCAATATTCATGTTAGAAGTCTCCTCAGTGGCGCAATATTTCTCAGAAGAGCCTAAAAATTGAGCTCCACAAAATAGGAAGACACTCGAGGAGCAAACCTAAGGTGCTCTTTGTATGTGAAGACTTAAGGGATACCCTTAGTATAAAT
This sequence comes from Rhea americana, assembly GCF_003343005.1. Lineage (NCBI taxonomy): Eukaryota > Metazoa > Chordata > Aves > Rheiformes > Rheidae > Rhea > Rhea americana. Next base: position 218,811 of record NW_028186442.1, read on the forward strand.
GATCAGTTTTAAACAGTAACAGTAGGCCARCAGTGACCAGCCTGTCTTGGTTAGTATTATCATACATATTTCACAAGCTAGAAATTCTGTAGTCCAAGAAAAGAAACAGAAGAAAAAGTGGAGGATATATATGCATGAGACAGGGGCAAATACATGCTGTTTTTGCTCTATTGCAAACATTCCTGTCACACAAGTCCTTTAAACAGACCTCCTGTCACTAGTGCATTGGCAGAATGGAGTGGAGATTCACCATGTCTGGGTGTATGCTGAATTGGCAGAGTCTACACAGCCAACAGGTGGGTTTGGATAATATACAAAAGATATAAAAGTTTATGCTTGGATAAGAGAGACACTCCATTCCATAAAAATTCTTGGACCATACTTATTCTCGCCGTTTTAGTCACTGGCTCAGTGTGCAGGAGACTCCATTCAGTCTTATTGCAGCACACAAAGCATTTGGCATTGCAAACTACTGTATGAGGACAAGTTATTTGCTGTGTGCAGAAGCTTCAGTTTTCTTAAGGTTCAGCCAGAATTCCTACTTGCATTTTAAGTTTTGCCTAATTTGTCTAGTAGTTTCCCTGGATCATAAAATTCCATCACCACATCCAGATTCTTTAGCAAAACTAATTAACTGCACAGTTAAGAAAAAAGAAAAAGAAAAAAAGAGGAAAGAGAGTTTCTGTGCAGGCTCAAGAAACTATGGATTTGGCAGACTGCGTAAGGAGATACATAAAGTAAGAACACAGAGTGAAAATCAACACAAAACACAACATTCAAAACAACATTTGAAATCAATGTGTTTATTGTACAGGCAAGTAGGAAACTACAATGTCACAAACATTGCTTAACATGTTTGATGGGACATAGCGATGGTTAGAGCTTTGTTCAGGACTCATCTAATGAAAGTTTTACTAAAAGTCTCTTGCTTCTCATCTTCGCTATTTGATAAAGTAATAAAAATCTATTCAGTCTTTTCTTTTATCTGACTTTTGTCTGAAGACTATGCAAATCTGACTGGTTAAGGTAAAAGCTTAGAAATATCACTTCTTCTTTTAAAGATTATTTTACAAGAAGGGCTTCAAAGGCTCAGAAGGAAGTTATATACCAAACTGTCTTTGATTTCCTTAGGAAAATAGAGACATAAAAGTTCTCGTTGCCCTTGAAAAAATTTCCCTGAGTCAAAATCAGTCAAACTGGAGAATATCCCAGAGTATCATCTCATTGAAATCCTTCGGCTGGCCATGACGATGAGCTCATAGGGGCGCACGTATATTATATGTGAAGAAAAGGACAGAAACACTTTTTGAGGTCACACAAATAGGTCTCTTGGCTGAAGAGTAAAAAGTTTCCATTTTATTATTTATTAGGACTGTACTAAACTAAAAATTATATTTGAGTTTGGTAAGAATAAGTTTAGATCAAACAAACAATAAACCCAGCATCTGAGGCAGATAAAGTGAAAATTCTCAAAATACCTATATCGTTCCAGTTTTGCCTGCTGGTCTAAATTCACACAGTTGCCCTGTAGTCTGAGAGGGTTATTCCTGTACATCTCTACTGAGCATCCGAGCAATTAAATGTATCAGGTCCTGGCAGTCATGTCAGTCATGTCAGATGTCAAGGAGGATCTCGCTTTGAATGAAAACTTGGAGTTTGCGAAATCCTTCACATGCGATTGAAAAGTGGGATGCTAAAAGGCTAAAACAGCGCATCTTATAAAAAAAATCCACTTCACAGTTCAACATTGAAGGAGTTAAAAARAAAGGGGGGATCAAGAGCTCATGAAAGGTCTAAGACTGGGGAAGTGCTGGAGAGAGGTGCTCTGGAGGTTGTTCCTATTGCAGTACTATCAAGGGTCTGATTAAGCTTCCTGCAGTCTCGACTTCCTCAGGTGGTTTGTAACCTGTATTAAATCTAAAGCCTTAAAATGTCTCAAAGGTCAAAACAGTTCAGGATGGATGCCTTAAAGATTTAAGTGTGACAGTTTATAAAGGAAAATCTAGGACTTAAGCCAAGTCCGAACAATACCACACTAAGCATATCAATCCACTTGAATTACAAAGAAGTTCTTAGGTTTGGTTGGAAAGGGAATTTGTACCTAGGGAAGGTGATGACTGGCCTGCCGATAACATCAAGGACATCTGCTAYGCTTTCTGTAGCGGGCATTCTTGTTACTTCTCTCTCATCAGACTCCTCAAGTCAGGTAAAATAAAGCTGTGGGAGGGCTATTTTCAAACGGGGAACTTCAGAATGAGAATGATTTGAAAAACAGATTAGAGAGGATCAGCAGCTGCCGTCAGGGTACCAAGGTAGAGTAACACTGGCTGAGAAACAAGCAGTGAATTGTTAACATCGCTAAGAAGAGCCAGGGACAGAAGCTAATTCTGCTCCCACATGTGCTAGTCTGCTGAACCCGGTTGCATTACAGGATGTAGATGTGTGAGAACGAAAGACTAATTAGGGGAAACAAATTAARTTGGCCACCTGGTATCCACCCAGTTCCTCCACAGTTATGGACCCATGCTGCTCTTTATAAGAAACGTGATTTCTTTTCTTTCCTTTTCCTTTTCTTTCTTGCAACAAATATCTCCCCAAAGCTAGGCTTCACTAGGACTGTCAAATCAAAATCATACCAAAATCGAATTAATCAAGGTAGACTCAATACKGAATTAAAATTAAAATATCAGATTAATTATAAAAATAATCCATCTTTATAAATTTTAAGATGATTGCTATCTACTTGGATATAAATTCTAATTAGATAATTTGGGCAAGTCAATCGATACAATAATTTGAATGTTTAATGCTGATACCAAATTATTATCAAATTTTTAAACCACAATTTCAAGGATGATGCTAAAGTTTCCTACCTAGAATTCTACTCTTTTGCAATAATTAACCCTCTCCTCCTGTAGAAGAGATATTAAATGAAATTAAAAAATTCTCACTAATGAGAAATTGCAGAGGAAAATCCTAATCTTGTTAGGGCTTTAAATACAGAAATCAGAGCACAGTCTTATGGTTATTTCTGAGAGAGAATACTTCCCCAAAGTCAGATTAAATCTAAGAAATTGTTGTTTTTTGTGCCTTTCCAATACAAAATTTAAAGAGATCTATAAACATGCAGTCACAAATAACACTTGGAAAATTCTAGCAACAAAAGCAGTCACTTAATATTATTCGTCTGTAAAATAAAAAATAAGTTCAAATTTATAAGCAATATAATCACATCYAGCTCCTCTGAAACATAGCATTTTCTGTTAATCTTTCCCATTTGCAGCTGCCAGATAGCTTAGTTTTTGGAACAGGACTGCCCAACATCCTAAAAATTGAGTTGTATTTTTCTTATGATAGGGGAAAAATATACCTAATAATATAATGATATTGAAAAGAAAAATGGAGCAGAGCTCAGGTGGAATGAATTAATTTACTAATAAAAATTTAACTTCAAAATGAAAAGTAAACCAATTTTTCTGAAAAAAAAAAAGAAATTCTAGGTATTCCAATATTTGTATTTTCAGTTGTTATACTACATTTAACCACAATGTGACCAAAGTTTATGAATATCTATACCCTATAAAAGTTTTTATTTTCTACATTTTAGGAAGGGAGTGTAAACTTCCTATTTAATCAAAAATTCTTGCTCAGCTTTAATTTAAGGGCTACAACTCTTTGAATTAGGTAATGAAAACAAAAAAAAAAATACAAGTCTGTCAAAAAACAAAAAAATGCTTATGAGGCTCCTATTATCAGTATATTATTGTATGCATGTACATAGTACAGTACAAGATACATTCAATATTGTTAGTAAACTTTCACCCATATTAAAAGAAAGAAACAGTGCTTGCAGCATTTTTGTTGCACAGCTGCAATTCAGTACTGTCAGGAGACTGGGCCAAAAAACACTCTTTTTTTTTTTTTTTTTTTTTTCCTCTGTATCTGATTTTTTTTGTGTGTGTGTGTGTGTGTGTGTGTGTTAAAACCACAGAGTAGCTACTTCACATTTTAAAACTAGAAATTTTCTGATGCATTGCCCTAACACCAGGACTAAAGTTTTGAAGAGAAATGTTAACTATCACAAGGCAATTAGGTTACCTTTTCAAGAGTTAGAAATATATAGCAAATTCTGTGATTATTTGTATGTTCGAGAGCATGTGTGTGTTTGTGCTCAGCTTTTTATATATGTAATTTTTGTCATAACATAAAAAACTTTCAAAGCAGCTGAACTGTTCATCAGAAGGGCATGTATTCGTCCTGCTGTGGATGCAGTCTGTTTGCAGATGAAGTTTTATCTTCATTTGCTAATTTGCAAATGGAGTAGTTGCTAACAGACCGCTAARTTACCCATAGAAACTAACACATTTTTTGAAATAAGTTGTTTTTATTTTATCCAAATTTCTTAGATGATGCTATTCTAGTTGCTTTCGTATTCTACTGAAATATGCAAAAATGAAGAATAAAATCTATTCAATGTAGATAAATAGAATATCAGCGATGATAAATAATAATGTTCTGGACGTAACTAGTAGACATTCCTTCCTACTCCTTTCATCATACGCCAGGGAAATAAGAGCAGCATCTTAGTAAACTCTAAGAAAAGTTAAGGAGTCTGCYTTCAGTGAACCATGAGGGAGGGAGCAGAGAATGACTTTATGTGAGGGATCACTCGTAGAAAATGCCTTGTGTCTAGTGCTAACCCCTTGCAAAATTAGCAGAAGGAAGTTCAAACCCTTGCACTAAGTACAGTAGTGGCGTTGTCACATACCATAAGAGAAGATTTGTCAGTCAGCCATAACGCTGTGCGTAAAATATTCTACCTCTAATCTAACTTCAGAATTTAACACTATCGCTCAAACGGTAATCACTTGCAATTAGTAACTAAATTTAATGGTGTTTTCTACAGCTTCTGATTCATATTGCAGTGTGTAGRTAATTTTATTTGGATCATTCTCCCTAACTTGATTTAAGGCTTTAATTATGGAAATATTATTTGCCCTCCATTTCCCCTTTAAAAATGTACTGAGTCCCCTGAAAGCTTTATTTTCTTAGTAATAGAATTTAATCTGAGGTTAATGATACATAAATTCTACCTGAGTACTTAATTCCATATTTAATTCACATTTTTTTTCATTTAACTTGGTTATAAAAGACTGTGGTAGAACTGAACTGAGACGCAGTACTTTTTAATGTTATTTTACCTTTGATCTACTTTTAATAAAAAACTCTTCTACCTTTTCTGAAAGCAAGTGACTTTAATCATAGTAATTCCAAGTTAATAGGCAAAGTGGCTATAATCACTGAAGTTCAATGTCTTCATGAAAGCGGCATGGTAGATGCTAGCAGGATCATGTTTGTCTCTGCTTTGCACCAGACATGGGATTTGCTTGTGTGAGAAGTTTACCTGAAAACAAAACCAAAACCAACAAAAAATGGTAGCAGAAGTTGGATTGTTTGAGGAAAAAATTTTGTTGGGAATGCCAAAGTTCTGACTGACTTCCTGCTCATATAAAACTTCAGAAGAGATGCACATTCAAAATTTTGTGTGTGCTATGGAGAGTTATGACAAAGAACTCCTTTACCCCAGAAAAAACTAATAATTAAAATTTCAGAGACACATACTGCTCAGTGTCACTGCTGAGAGGTGTCTGAGCAGTGCAGTGCCACTGCATACCGGAGTAGGAGATGAAGTTAGGATGGAGACAGCCAAGTGCTGCTAAAGAAGCACCATACAGTTGCAACATTATCCGCAGGGGAAAACAGTCATTAAAATAATAAACATAGCCATGGTTAGCTTGCTGGTGGGCAGAGACCTGCCTAGGAAGCTGACAGCTCTTGCTCTTGGAGGCTCTTTTGTAGGTCTTTATGTATCTCTTGTCATAAGCTTCCTATGTAATTATAAATTCTCTAGGACTTTTTGCTGCTTAATTGCAGTCTATACATCACCCACAGCGAAATGTTTTCTTGATCGTCACCGGACTGTTGGTTGTTTACATTCTACAAAAATATCAGAAATGCTAATCAGCAGGGACAGCTGCAGTGGAGGCAGATGAGCAGTTGTCTCAGGCAGCAGCCTGATGGAAACCACAGGACTGTGGCTTTGAGGGAGGAGTCGGGAGAGGGCAGGCAGCGTGACCAGAGCTGGTCGCCCAGGCACCACCGTCTCAGAGCACCCCTGGGTGCCGCTGGCTCCCTCAGCCCRGCGACAGGGGACATTTGTGAGCCTGTGCCTGGCCCTGCTCCGAAACTCCACTCTGTCCCTGCTGTCTGCTGCTAAACGTGGAGGAGGGAGGCACAGCGTAGGTGCTGGCTTATTAAAGCCAAAGGGAGGAAAACCAGAAGGAACAAACTGGCAGCTGGCCATGCTCTGCCTGAGTAGCCTCTTACCCAAACTGGTTATCACTTTTTTTTTTTTTTTCCCCACGAGAGATCACATATATAGTTCAGATGTGAATAGAGAGTGGGCACAGCCCGAAATACCAGGCAGATGGGCAGCAAGGCTGTTTGCCAAGGACAGTRCCTTTCCGACCAACGCTGCCGAGAAGTCTGAAATCAGCCCTGCATATCAGAAAAAAATCAGGAATACCAAAATTTAATCACGGTCAATGTCTGACACGTTGATTCTGTGGCACTGCTGAAACTCCGCAGTTAATGTCACCTTCTGTCCAAGTAGTCTGTGAAACAGCGAGGGGGAATTCATCAGCTCTGCTCAACCCTTTCGAAACATCAGCATCCTCCACAGAGAAATAAAAAATCTTGAAACAACATTCTTTGAGGAAAAAAAGAAAAAGAGAAAGAGAGAGGTTAAATCAACCTCAAACTATTTGCAAAGGTGATAACATCAGAAATAAGGAGGAAATGCTCAAAATGAAAGTGGGAGTCAGACAATATTCATAGAAGGACTAAAACAATATATCATTGTCCCAGAAAAAAATAAAAGGCAGGCTAAAAGAATTAAAATAGCACTCTTTTCAGAGCTAGCCAAAAGAGATTATTCCAGGAAGATCAGTCACGGAAAACCCCAGCTCACAGACCCAGAATACATTATCAAGATCTGGAGAAACGTGGGAGAATTGGCTGAACTGCACGGCTTCAACTGAATTCAAACAGATTCAGTAAGATGAAAATGTAAACACAAATAACAAAAATGACTAAGACAACCTTTAAAAAACAGAGAACTGGAAAGGGCCAGGAGCATGTGTCACCCATAGTTTTGGACTAATTGCTTTACTTTGTCACAGCCACTGTTTCTATGCTTTTCATAGCAAATCASTGAAAGGATGACACACAGCAGAACACCAGAAATGAAAAAAAAACAAAAGCCTGGATCATCAAGTAATTTTCAACAGCTGATCAGTCATATGTCTCCCCTCCTCTCCCTTACTCAAACAGGTTGGTTTCATAATATCAGATTTTGAACTACGATTGACATTTAACACCAGATCAAAATGTAAGCACAGGAAAAGCAAAAGACTCTAAGGCCCTTTCTCTAATTGAATTCTAGTTAAAAAGATTGTTCAATCCAAGCCAAGAAATTACGGGTAGGAGGGACTAGTTTTAACAGACCCCAGTAATGCCCCAGCCCTTCCACGGTCACCAAGGGCTGCTTGCAACACGAAAGGGGAATTTCACTCAGTGTAAAACAGCATGTCAGAGACACATGCAGAGGGACAGTGCGTGTGTGTAACTGCAGCTAATATTGTTGGTTATACAGAATTATATGCTGTGATGAAGATAGGTCTTTCCACAGAGTTGTAGCCTGTTAGTATGAATCGGTGAAATTTTCATGAGCTTTTTTTTTTTTTTTAATTTATTTTTATTTTTTATCCCTAATGTGAAAATAGCCTCTGCTCTGCTATCTTCTGCTAGCTGGCACGGGCCAGAATTGTACAATATGGGTGACCATGGGACAACATTCAAAGCTGCCCTGGGCCACGTATAATTTACTAGGGAGCAACAAGAGCTGTGAGATGTCTTTTTTGGTCAGAGGGGCACCAGGCAATGTCTTTCTGGAGAAACTGGGCCCTATAAGCTGTGTCTTGGTCCTTAAAGTGACCCCTGCAGTGAAACAAGAAACATACTGACAAATTGTGATATTCCTAGTTCATTGCATCTTGTGGGCTTTCTGCGAATTTGKCTGTGTGCCTTGTTGCGTATACACCCTTTATTTCTGCAGAAAACAGGTGTCTCATATTTTTCAGCCTCCCTGACTTTACTCTTAGCAATGCAGAAATTTAAAACTGAAAGCATGTAAGTTTAATCTAGTGATGCGAAAGTAGACAACCCTGGTTAAAAAAATGGAAATAATGTTACTAAACCAGGAAATTAAAACAGTAAAATGCATTCCTTATTATCTTACTAGCATCAAAGTGAGATATCAGTTAATGTCCTTGAGACGTATATGGGTCCTAGAAAACAAAGGAACAATTCAGCTGAGCATTTGTCCACCTTTTCGATACAATCATTCAGAAGAGGACCTTAAAATTRCTTTGGCAGCCAGCGGACCTATGTYCTTTCTCTCCACCGCTAATCTTTCTTTGAATGCCACCTTCGCTCTGTGTTCAAAATGTCTCTCTTCCCAGTTTTAAGATGAATCAAACCGTAGTTGCACTGAACTGCAGATCATTACAATTAAAGTAGGTTTTCYGTCTTTCACAGACATTGGTTTACTTTTCTTTTTTTTTTTAACTTTTATATCTGTCCTGCTTACATGCCTTTCCGTCAGCAATATTTTTATGATACAATGTTTTATAAGTCATATAACAAAAAGTGTTTCCTGAATATATATGTCCTGTGAAATATAAAGCCTCTAGTTTGCCTTTAACTTTTTTATGGCAGCATGACATAATATTAATCAAGCAATAGTCTAATCAATTGAATCATTTTTCAAACCATTTTCCCCCAAATTTTAAGAATTCACGAATGAAAAAGGAATAATCTAAAAGGCAAGAAAATTTTAGCTTAGTGCTCTAGCAGTAACATGAATATAAAAAAAGAAAAAGAAAAAAGAAAAACCAAAACTCRAGAAAAGGCTGCATCAGCCAGCTCATGAAATCCAGCTGTATACTACCTCATCTGGGAGAATCATACCTTACCTTAAAACTGATCGCAGGGAAAACTGATGGAACTAAACAGGACGACAGGCGAGGAATTGGTTCGTATGCAACTTTGCTTCCTAAAATAGATCAGCTGAGGATCAGTTTTTAAAGGTGGTAGGTCAAAACCTTCTTATATGGGCAAAAATCTAAGGAAGCTGATGACCACCCTGCTAAGTGATCCAGAACAGACTATTTAAAACCATTGTTGTACTGTAGATTCACGAAACCAGGCTCTTCACAAAAAGTCATTAGCTTATCATGTTTTGAAACAAAAAACAAATACATTAGATGCAATACATGTACTAAGATTATGTTTCTGACCGGTGCTGGCACAAGTTCAGTACTAAAGTATTGGGGAAGTAAACACTGTATGACTGAGACTGGCTCCCTAATAGTAAGAAGTAGTGGGAGCACAGGTGTAAAAATGGTAAGCACTGCTTGAAATTTTTGCCTTRTGACCACCTATGTCAGCAAAGATGKKMMCATCTTTGCTGATTAAGAAACAAAAAGAATCCATGTCTTTGCCATGTGAGGGATTTACCCGCCTAAACACTGTCCTGTGCTATTTTAGACAGCATAAGATGTCTTACCTGGTCTATAGCTGAAACGCCAAAACAGCAGTAGATACTGGTGTTTAGGCATGTCAGTCTCTGCCTCCCCTAAACACTCTTCTCTGAAAGGACCACCTTACCAAGGGGAAAACCAAAAATCCCTCTTCCAAATGTTGATCCTTAAGCAGGAGGAAAGACACATCATATAAATATAAATAAATAAATAAGAAGCAATTGTCTTAGGTGGTTTAGCAACTCTGCTCAAGAATATYTGTCATTTTTTTTAAGAAATACTSCATATTGGTTGAACACATTGACTTAAAGATCTGTCTGCTTTCGTGTTCTAGATGAAAGATTGCCAATTTACAGGCAACGACACTAGTCCATGGAGTTGTGATTTGAAACGACAGTGATCATGACATTATGAAACTGCTGTGATTATACTTAAAACATTTATTTAAAATTATGGGAAATATATCAGTTTATAACTAAGTATCATACCTCAGATATTTAAAATGTGCTGAAATCTTAAACCTATTTCCTTAGTGTTACTCATTCAAGCAGAACTGATTGATTTTTTTTCTTAAAAAAGGTATTTTGGGTGAGTAAGAAGCTATATGCTCTGTAAATATCCAGCCCTACCAAGGTGAGGAGGCAGATTGATACAGCAAACAAAGTCCAAATCTCAGTACAAAGAATAATTTGGTGGCTAGTGAATTTTAACTTTTCAGTAGAACTATAGCAGCAAACAAAACAAAACCTCTCTGTAGTAGCTGAGTATACTCCCAACCCAGTTAAACAGAAAAGGTCACTCAACAAAGTGTCCCTGCTGCCAGTCACTGGAAAAGAAGAAGAGAAATCCTGTGAAAAGAATTCTCAAAGGATAAAGTCTTATCATGAAAACAAAAATAAATTGAATTCAACAGTTTGCTAACTGTAACCTGCTAACCTTATAAAAATATATCAATGATGTTAAAAATAAAAATGCAGTCAAGGAAAACAGCCAGATTCCTAAGGGAACAGATGGAATTCTCACTGGCGGTGGTTAGCCACTCACCTTTCTCATCCTGATAACCAATTAAGATGCTATTCTGCTAAAGCCCAGTGCCAACTACCCTTAGTTTGGCTCAGCTTGGATGGATAAATGAATACAGACTATTTCTTCAGTTCTCTGCCTTCTTTATTTACTGCCTATGCACAGCAGGTTGGCAGATCTTGTACAATAAGTGTTAATTAAGGCTGCTGACACTTTTTTTTTTTCCATACAACACGTTTTTAGAATTTTTTATACTCTAGTAGCGGTTTGTATGTAGAACTCATACTGAAGACACTGGAAGTTTAGAGTATCAGTACATTGCAGACAGGAATGTTTTTATATGGAGCATGATGGAAGAGTAGGAGAGCTTGCAAATATGTCCTTTCTTTCTCTCTCTCTTTTTTTTTTTTTTTTTCCCATAATTCCACCTGAGACTGGATATAGGTCATTTGTAAAGTTTTAATAGCTATGATTAGGGCCTTGGTACTGACTATAGGAAAGCCTAATGATAAAAGCATTCATTTGGATTACAGAAGATAATTGTTCATGTCTTTGTGATAGATAATATTTATTTACTTACATGAAAGGAATAGGTCCAGCAYGAGCTTAACCCACTTCATAGTGGTATGGGGGGTTAGAAAAGTCACCTGCCACTGAGAAGAAAAATGAAGCAGAGACTTGAACTTCTTTCACTTATGTTCCAGCAAAGTATCATTATCACTGCTCTAGTATTATTCCCTGCTTACTGTCCATGATTCACACCCACTAACCAGCTGTCTTAGGAGAAACTTTATCCACAAAAATTTCAGCAGAACTGGTATTCTTGTTTAAAATTCAGGTTATGATGAATATGCATGTATAAGAAAGAACAGGAGAGGAGAGGGAAAAGAAAAGAGGAAAAAAGAAAAGAAAGGGAAAGAAAAAAGAAAAGAAAAGGAACATTGGTGAGAAAGAGAAAATGTAGACAGAATTTCTCAGGAGTTAACCTGAGACTGTGCCTTATAAAGCTGCATTAATGTTTCAGAATTGAGCACACATACAGTATTTTTTTAATGTTGCTCTCATTTTAAGAGAAAAAATATATTCTGGATTTACTAAGCCTGTCACTGATTTTAAGCAGCTTTTTGTCAATTTTTTCTGTGCAAAGTAAGTGATTTGAAACTTCATTTCCCTTCATCAAAGCTGAGRGCCAGGCTTACCTAGCCAAGGACAGAGTGAAACCTGTCTCAGACTACTCAGAAATTGCCACCACCATAGCAAAAACTTTGAGAATACCTTTTCCAACAGACAAAAGAGAAGMGAGTGCATTTTAGAAAGTTTATTGCATGCATTAAAAAGTGCTATTGAAACTTGCAGAAACAGCTGAAGAGATTATTTTCCTGCAAATGTTTGTCCTGCCCACCTTCTGCTTCACATTCCTATCTAGCATATTTATGCAAACAGCTGATGAGGGCAGGTTCATGGTGGGAGGGTGTCATGTGAATGAGGTAGAGGAAAATCAGGGACACATTTGCCACTCTTTGCAGGCTGCTGGGAGACTGTGTATCCGCGTGTGCTGCCTTTGCCCAAGGTGCTATAAAGACACGAAGCAAAGGAGGCTCTGCATTCTGAAAAGAAAGCAGAAGAGTTGAATTTATGTCAGTAGTTCCTAGAGCTATTATGAAATTGGTTGTGAGAAATTAAATTATGTCAGGATACAGGCACACACCTGTCAGAAACGGGGTTACTAACCACAAACAGGACATCATGAGAGTCTGTATTTTGTTGCTAAGGCAGATTGAATGCCCATACAGGCAGTCTTATACTTTCTATGCCTGAAAACTTCAGAAGGTCCCCTCTTATATCTCTGTATTCATTCTTATGCTATTACCTTAATGATATTATTGTATCTTAATAAATGTTTAACTAATTTCTACTAAAGTTGGGATGGAAAATATTGTTGATACACCAGCTGCAACTAAATCTGACATAAATTGGTAATGCTGATATAAATCATTAATGATGTTTCCAATTTTAAGCTTAATAAAAACTGAACTATTACTGTGGTGACAACAATTTCTCTTTGGATCATATACTTAGACTACATTCAAATAAAACAAAGCTTGAAGTATTGGAAGTCAAAGAAGTTTCTATCTCAGATTTTCTGCAAATTTGAGATTTTTATAGAATGGGTTTTGTTTCTACCCACTGTGGAAGTAAAAGATGATTATCAAGTTTAGACTGAGACTCCTCAGAGGTTTATGTCTTCTTGTTTCTCCCAGGTTTAGAAGGAATCAGATATTGTAGTCATACACCGAAAGTATTTTGCTTTTCTAGGCACCAGCTTCAAACTTCTTGAGGACTTAATCCACTTTTTACTACCCTTACATTTCACTTCAAAAGGTATTTTTGTTGTCTTTATTTATCAGATGGCAGCAGGAAAGGGAAGAAAGCTCACAACCAAGCCTCACTGTTTTTACACTTCTGAATTTGGCCTTGCTTATACAAAGAAATTTAGAACAGTGCAAGGACCATGGATAATATTTCACTGTTATGTCTCTTTTCTTGGAGGCGTAGGAGCTTTAGATTAAAGTCTAACAGAACTAGTGGGCCGTTATCTAGCCATAGCTTGGAGCTGCAGCTATGCCATGCGCCTGAAGCTGAGATCTCCGTTGTAGTTCAGCTGCAGCACACAGTTACTATCCAAATAATGCATAACRTATTTATCCAAAGCTTTTACCTCTCTCTTTTTATACCACTGTGATTGCATATACTTCCATAAGAGCCATACATTAGACTACTTGAAAATAAATTCTTCCTCTAAATAGATATTGTGTAATTTCTGTTTAATGGTGAGATTTTGAGCTTTGTACAATGGARGAAAATAGAAAATACATATATTTTTTAAAAGGATAAAGACAAAAATATACATTAGGTTCTCTTTTAAGCAAAAATAAAGGCATTCTGAAAACTATAACACACATTTGTTTTTTTTTAAAAAAAAATCATATTTATAATACAGATTCCACTCAAAATAGGATAATATCTATGTCCTTCTACCCAGCTGGAAACATTTCTTCAATTAGAGAATAATTGTTTTGTTTTTTGTTAAAATGGATACAGATTTATRAATTTCACTCATCAGTTCTGTTAAAAAAAACCTCTAATGTTGTGCTTAAACTCTTTTCACCAATTCTAGCAATTTAGAACAAAATACTTTGAAGATAGCTGCACTGAAACATGATAGATTTTATTCGGACATCAACAGAACAAAAACAACTCTTGTGTCTTATTGCTTTAAGAAACTTTTGAGGCAAATGAAGTATTTATGATTTAACCTCCTTGATCTTTTTATTAACAATAGCCACATTTCTTGTTTTTTCTTAAAGATGTAATAACCTGAGGTAGCTATATTTTTGACATAGTTATATACTTTTATCCTTTATTTCTCTTGAGTCATCCAAAGCAGATTTTGGACTGAGGCTATATCACAGCTCTTTTTCAATATGAATACAATTGTYATTGACTCTTTCAACTGTTACTTTCATGTAGAGTGTTAAAATTTTAAGCCCTTGGATTGCTATACCACTTATTGTTAATATTATAAAAAAAACACAGAATGTGTATTTCACTCATGCTCTTGTTATAAGGGTAATTTGCAGGGACTTTATACCCTAACTTACTGCAGGGAGTATCAGTTCTGTGTTCTTAGAAAAAAATATTAGAAATCATAGCTTGTCTCTATAAGTATAGATTCCTTAGCTTCCAGAAGGATTCAAATCTATTTGCTGAAGTAAGCCAGATTTCAGTCTTGTAATATTAATAACCATGAACAAATAGATTAATTTTTGAAAATACATATGTAGATAATTTGTACATCTTCAGTTACTCCCATCCAGTGTCTGTTCTAAAATGTTACTATATAAAACATTTTAAAATGAATATATTCATAAAAAAGAGTTAAAACTTGAGGATAATTTATATCACTTGTGATACATATGCATTGAAACATCTCTAGGTATTTTACTACTCAGCTTGTGCTTCCATTAAGCATGGACCCACCCTAGATGTCAACTGGAATATTTATTTTGCAATATTAATCATTCATTTTTCAAAAGGGATTACAATGTTAGGCAGAACACATCAACTGAACAAACTAACCATGCTTATCCTAGATTGCACTTCTGAGCAGAAAGCTGAGCTGGAAGCATCTCCTCCAGCTGAGGTAAAGGAGCTGACTGTCACTGGATGAGGAGCCAAGACTGCGTTCTCTAGCTATGAAAAATGGACTTTAATGACTGTCATTTAGGCTATTTCAAGCCTGGAATATAGAACTCTCTTCAAAATTAATTGTTGGGTGATGTACTTCATTGTGGTGAGTTCTATCACTTAATTAAACTTATTTGGGTAATTTCTGTATCTGCTATCTTTCTGATCTCTAAAATGCTTAAAATATTAATACTAAATAGGTACCTTGTTTTATACTGGAATTCCTAGCAATTAACTGAGGTTCAGGCTCACAATAAGACAAACAAGCTAAAAACCTCCCCAAAAGCAAACAAACATATAATAAAGATAATATATTCATATATTACCATAAACAATGGGTAGTGGAAAATCACAGCTTACTCTTTCCAAGGGTGAGATTTACTTTTCCTAGGAAGTTGCTAGGTGTTATGAAAATGGGAATTCTCACTGGAGATATTCATCTCGTATTCTTTCCACTGCTGTTCTGGTTTCCACTTCTGTAGGTAGATCTATGKAGTATGCAATGTAGAATGCAGAACAAGTGAGACAATGTTCTGCTCTCAGTCTTTCGGAAATTACATGTTTTTGGAGGTGCCTGAATTCTAATTAGTCTGCCTGCCAGTTTCCAGCATTTGTGCCTATTCACAAATAATTCTCAAGGGACATTGTGCCTGCATGGAGAATGCAGAAGAGTCTTGAACCTTTAAGATACAAAACATGACAAAGAAGAGCTCTCATTTAATAGCGTGATCACCCATGAATTTCATTGTGAGTAATGACTGACGATCTCTTTGCATAATTTTATGCAAAATATATRTGGAGGGGATCAAATAAGACATTTTCAGTATTCCTTTCTTTACCTAGCATTGTCAAAATTTTCAGGTAATTACTAGTTACCATTAATAGAGTTAACATTTTACARTGTCAATATAATTTATTGGGCAGATATATTTCTTTGGAACCATAAGAATCCTCACCCACCAATTTTTTTTTGTAAGAATGATGTATTTATAATATATATTTTAGATTTATGGGTCTCAAAAACCTGTCCACTTTAGCTTCTAGAYCCTGTAAATGTTTCATGCTCTATAATAAGAATTTTAGGCTGTTTATAAATTAAGTGTGGAATTTGAAATGAAGCTGTAAGGATATGTGTTCCTGACATGTAAATGAAAGATCCTGAATGGAGTAAATGAACATCTGTATGGGAGAATTTTTACTCCTAAGATTGACTTCTATTGTTTTTTTTGTTTGTTTGTTTAAAAGGACAAGAAAGCTGCCACATGGCACTTTCATCACAGCCATCTACTATCCAAATCCCTCAAAACAAGAGCAGACAGTTACTGCTTTGTTGAGTGGGCTAATTTAATGAGGCAATCCGAGGGAAAGCTTCTACTAAGATAAACTTCCAGTTTCTAGCTTTGGGTGACGAGAAAAAAGCCTATCTTGTCTTAATCCTCTACCTTGGAGCATTAGCTGGAGTTTAAGGTGCTCTCATGCCACATGATACAGTTAGAGGAGAAAAACAGTGTAGCCAGGGACTGAATAGCATTTAGGAGTTTCTAGGAATTAATGGGAGCCTGGACAGTGAGTGGATGAGGGTAACTAGTGGGAATCAGCCTTTGCTGCAGTTGCCCCTGTACTACCTACCCCTCCTACCAAAAAGACCTGGTGTTGGTGCTGGATCAGATTTGTGAGGCCCAGGAAGAGATACTTAGTATTTGAATACACCTATATTTTACCCTATTAAAGAAGCTAGACTGGAAAATGATAGCTAAGATGACTGCATTTTCTTTCAGTGAAACCTGAACTCAGTTTCATGGGACAGGGAGGGGAACATTTCTAGCTCTAGAGAAAAGCTTTTGCCAAATATCAACAAAGAAATCTTCATCTATCAAAAATCAGCCACAAACAGTTCTTGTAATGGAGAGTGCTATCGCACAAATACAAGCACAACTGTCCCTATAGAGCATGCTCTGTATTATATGCTATTAACACACAATCCTCCTCTCTGATTATTCAAACTGATACTGACAATGCAGATCTTTCGGGGAGTTTTTCTGTGAGTGTCCTAGACTTTTTTACTCTATTAATTATTTTGTAGACATTGATCAAGCAGCCTTCTAATATTTTAGTTAGTGATCTCCCCTTCAAATCCTGTATCCAAACAGAAAAAAAAAGTAAAAAAAAAAGTATCTCTATATGTTTCAGAAGATATGAAAAAATGCAGGGCTTTGGCTTTCAAGAAATGGAACTAGGTCTCACAAGAACTTAAAGTCAACTTTTTGAAAGTCTTATCTGGTTAACTATTGCTCATCAGCACTACCGCACACTGAAGTCACCTGCTTTCCAGTCTCCTCTGGGATGAAAAAAGAAATGTAGTCATCTAATACTCCTTTACAGAAAGCAAGAGGATGTGGAAGAAGACCATATGGTCTGAAAGGATTAATGAAAATATTATCATTCAACATAGATAACCTCAAGCAAGCTCCAGAGCAATAAATTATTAAATAAAAAATATAGCACCTGCTGCAGCAAAGCTAATGGTGCAAATCTTTTAAAAACAAGAACTAGCCTGGGGCATAAACCATTAATATATTATGCATTTAGAATTTTTAGTTTTATTCTTTAGAAACCACAGAGTGGGCAGCAAATGCCTCTATTAGAGTGTGGAATGCTTTTACTTGCATAAGGGATAGCCCTCATTGTGCTTCTGCAATGGTGCCAGTCCTCTGTTTATCTTTGTTCTGGCTGTGCGGCTCTAAATCAAGATAAAAAGTAACTCAACATGAAGGAAAATAAAAAGAAGGTCATTTAATCACCCCGTTAGCTTAAAATGATTATTGATTCCTGGAGGTGATGTCTAATTCTGCCAGAAAATCCATTTCAGTAATGATTACTGCCCTCTGCTTTATCTATTATCCTGGAGGTTATTAAAAGTGGGAGTCTCCAGGGAAGTATATAGCTTTAGACCACTAATATCATATTTAATATGTTTTTAACAGAACAGAGTTTCAGATTGTGCCCTTTAACCTACAAGCGAATCAAGAGCAGACAGTTAGGAAAGTGCATTTCACTCTAGGTCTAATTATTATATACACTCCACTGGGATCTAGTCACACACTGCAATACGTGATAAATATCAGCCGGGACAAGGGCGTATTGAACTCTTCATTGCCTTTTATTACCAAGTACACATAGCTCTAGAAATAACATAACCAGAAAACTTACAGTATCTCCTCAAAGTAGTTTATTCAACTTGCCACTGTGCTTTCCCTGTGTTCAAATCTTATGAAACATCCCCCATTCTTCCCTCCTGCTTCCTCTTTCAAAASCACAATGATGTAAACTAACTACTGTGAGAATAAAGAATCGCCTAGATATGAAAATATCTCTACTACAGTTATGTATACAAAAGTGTCTCTAATGTGGCCTGTACCAACCAGATTATATAAATGATTGGACTCACAGCAAGTGTAGCTCCATGAAATTCAAAGACTTATGGCATTCAGAAAATCAGATTAGACTTGTTCAGTCATTCGTTCTTATCTTAATTTTACTCTATACCTGAATCTCCAACTACGAAAACGTATGAAATATAAAAGTAAAAATCAAATACTATGCTGTTATGCTATTCTATGAACCACATGACAAGGTATTATTATGCATAGGCCATTTCACATTATATTTCCAAACTTTTTGGAATCAAATGACCAGTACTACACCCGACTATTTTTCACAGATTTCAATGCGCTTTTCTCATCACTTTTTAAAATGGAAATGTGGAAATTCCGTGGATAAACTGCAGATTTTTTTCCATACAGTTGTCAATCACTGTTGAGCTGGTGACTGCAAACTGAGACTTATCCATGGACTACTGAAAATAAAATTATTCAGTCATATTCTGCCTTTTTCTTTTTTCTTAGCACTGGCCATCTTTTAAAATACTTGTTTTAGAGAAAAATATTTGAAAAAGTAAATTATTGAACCTGATTTCTGAAATTARATCTGCTGATACCATTTATAATATAAAAATAACTTAACACTAATAGTACCTTCACAATGAAAAGGATAGATATATCATTGTCTTACGATCTACTGTGACCAAGAAATACTACAGATTTGCACTTCCCAGGAACTATATTTAACAAATTTCTCCTTTACTCTGAGGAGATAACTATGATAGAGCTATAGCTTCAGTATTGCACAACTTTYGATATGCTGATATGTCCAGGAATGAATGGAGCAATGAGGTGGAGAACAAAACAAAGTTCATTTCAGAACTTAGTCTGCCATTCCCCATCCCATCTGGTAAATTCCTAATGACTCTGAGATAACATTTTATTTCCAGTATAGCAACATAAACATAATTAGTCTTTGAAAGAGGCTTCCTCACTTTTGTGTGTTTTTGTATGTTGTATGTTGGTATACGTATAGCTAGATAAGCTTATATATAGGTATGCATTGCATATTTGTGTGTGYAGGTACAAATACACATAAAATTAAGGATGTTCTAGAAGTCTTTACTTCTACAAATAGTCTGTATACCTTAGCTTCTTTCCTGTTTCCCAGTGCCAGGAGGTCATATTAAGATTGACATCTTAATTAGAGGAATCTCTGAACACAGAGATTGTCTCACAAATRTATGTTAGTAGCTTTTGATATAAGAGGATCCAGAAGATCCATAAGCTTTCAKAGAGGCTGTGACTATGCATAGGTAGTCCTGATCTGCTGTGGATATTTTGGGTTTTAGAGAGCTTGGGGCACAACCATTTTTCATCCTTTGGTAAGCACAACCTGTTTTTTTATGTGGATAATAATAAYAACTAGCTAATATATATCTTCCATYACTCTGTGAAGGCAAGCAATGTTATTATCTTTATTTCATCCAGTCAAAATACATGAAATGCTATGTGAAGCTGCCTTTGCTCTGATCTACTCCCATTTCCTACAGTAGAGAAAAACCTGAACTAGTCAATTCTCTTATCAATGTATTCCAACAAAAACAAACAAATGCAAGCAGATCTTTCCCCAAGACTTCCTTCAGATGAAGTGCCACACAAATAATTGCCCAACTTTCTTCTCACATGATTAATCATCCCAAACAGTTATGCAAGTACGAATGATTATGCACATTTAAATGGTTTGTAATCAAGGATGTTGTATATGTRTCATTATACTACTAATAGGAACTCAGCTAATAATAATTTAAATTAATATTTTTCAGAAAAAAAATATATATTTTTACTTGAGTGATCTTTGGATTTTTTTTTTTTTTTATTCTTGCTGCTCCTGTTATTATTTCAGGTAACTGATGAAGACTTAGAGAAGTTGCTGGAAAGATTATCATTGATTTTAACAAGCTTTTGTACCAGGCCAACAATTTATTAGACTGTAACAAAGGCAAAGAAAGTTTGATAGTTACATTCTGATATGCAGTATTCAAATTATTGGCAGGCCAGGGCCTAATGATTATTAAAAATGACATGGAAATTTGTTTTAAAATTTTCACTTCATTCCAATTGTTTTCCACATTACACACAGTTGATAGACTTGATCTATACTTTATAAATATAGTGTGTGAAATACTTGCACTGTTGATGTCAACGGGTGTTCTATCATTGACTTTAATAGGAAAAAGGTTTCACACTACATTGTAAAATTAAAAAGGCGGGTATGCTTTTTAATACACTGTGACTCACCATTTTTGATGGTTAAGCATTTCATTCTTGAATTACTGTTCACTTAGAAGTATCTGTGGCCTAATAAATTGTTTACTTCAATTGTGCCTATGGATGCTTCGGTCTCTTTATGAAAATAATGTAATTCTCTTTATATAGTTTCAGTAATTTATTATAATACACAGAGATATGTCAGCTATGCCACTTTCAGGATAACACTGTATTTCCTTGCTATATTGAACGATAGCTGTTTTGTTTGTTTATTTTGAGCTTTTGTAAGTGGACTTGTATTGCTCACCACTAGGAGATTTAGCAGTAAACCTGCTATTGCCTATAACAGAGACCTCTAGAAGAATAAAAAAATCTGTATTAATGGCCTTAATATGGCTCTGTCAGAAAGGTCAGCGAAAACACAATGCATTCTTTATTGGAAGAAATATCAGCTATTTTCTCTTCAAAATGCAGATATAAACATAGTCACAATAAAATAAACCATCACTGATTAAAGCTGGGGTCAAATTCTAAGCTGTCATGAGTTTGCGTGGTCCATTTATATCAACTGAACTTACACTCCCTGAAGCCCAGATGTCCCATGTCTCTCTCAGCATAGTTCTCCTAKAACCTGGGTGGGTTTTCTTTTTGGTGTTGTTTTTCTTTTCTTTGACTGAATATCATTATATTTGTTCTGCTCTGTCTTTTTCCATATTTACATTTTTAATATAGTCTAGAAGACGATCAAATTGCAGCCAAGTTTAATCTATAGACTTATGGAAGGAAAACAGTGAATTATTCTGTAAGATTTACTGTGTTTGTTATTTATTAAGTTAATGACATTATAATATTTAAACACAATGGCTGCATTTTATGTCAGCTGTACAGAGACTTCTGTGGAGTTATAGAGAAAAAGGACTTCACTTTCATGTGGAAATCTTAAGAAACTTGATGTGAAACTGAAGCTGATACCTAATGGATCTTACATGAAGAAGAGGGAGCAGAAGTACAAATTTAGGGAAGGATTAGCACAAACAATTTAATAAATTAACAAGACTTTATTATATAATATTAAGATTATTACATATAGACCTATAGGTTCTTGTCTGATATGAAATCATTGCAGGAATGGGGTGATTTTTATGACTTTCTTGTTCTTCATTGTTCCCCAATACTCTTTGGTTTCTAGTTTCTCCTCCTTCAGCCTAATTTCCTTTTTTTACCACAGTATCACAGTTAAAGAAGATAAACCATGGGAGTTACTCATAGCTACCTTCTTACATTAAATTTACCTCTATGATGTCTATGTATTATCAGCTGCAAATAYAGAACAAGTTTGTTTTTCCATAGTTCTTGAAGGTCAACAAATGGCTCAATAAATGTTCATTGACTCACTTTTGGAGGAGTGAATATGTCGGATAACACCTTCTTTTTCTTCTTGTCACTGCCAAACATCAAAGTGGAGTCTAGAAATACCCAGACATAATGAGAAACTTTGTGCCTGTTGAGCTGTGAGAAGAGCTGCCATCAGGCAGCATGGCCATTTCTGCCAGGCCAGTAAAGTATGAGAAAAGTTCCTATTATGAAGCTTATAACTGTGCACCTTTTCTTTTTCTTCCCTCTCCAGGCTTTGGATAGCCCCCGGTTCTGTTTGTTGGCAGGCACTGTCGCCTTTCTCAGAGGACAATTCAAAACGTTTATAACTGTCATCATTTCAGTCTCTGTACTTTGTATTTTTCCATCTCGTAATCTTTTTCTTTTCCAGGTCCTTGTCACCCTGGAAAATCACTAGTGTTTATAACCTCTCTGGCTACATTGACTGACTTTGTCATCAGAGATTTKCATAGCATCCTTAATGACCTGTTCGGAAGAATCTTCAAAATATTCTGTCACAGTAAGTGTTATGCTGAAAATCTTCTGTTATATTAGCTAGTATACTCAGAATATTGACATATTAAGTGATCGGCCATTGACTAATACAATGGCCTCAATTTAGAAAATCTTAAGTTTTTTGTGTGTGCGTGATATTCCTTTCTGTTAGGAAATAGTCATACTAATCAATGGTACATTTCCTAATCTGTGAATTTCTGGGATGTCTGTGATAAATATTTATAACTAAAACTTTTTCTCTAAAACCTGCAAAATTCATCTAAATAACRCAAAAATAATTCTCAGTAATTTTCTTGAAGTCTTGAGCAATATAGTAAACTGGAGATACGGGAACTTTCAAGTAGTTATATTGTCTTTATATTGCCCTTATTTTTGGTGATGGGATGATGTGGGGAAATCCCAGGGCAATCTATTATTGCAACATTAAGAAGTTTCTGAGGCACCCAGAAAGCTTAGCAGAMAGTCTTGTTATCTACCACTCCAGACTAACTATTAGGTGTTGTATAACTGGTTGTGCTCACTTTGCCCTGCTGCTTGAGGGATCGATATTGTAYGTATATGTACATATGCCCCAGCAATGGATCTTCCTCCTGATCAGCCAGAAGAAGGAACGGGATTGGGCTGTTGGTGCTATTTGTGTTTTTGCTACTGATTGGACTTGGGAACAYRGAGCTGTGGCAGCCTCACCTCATCAAGGGAAATAACACTTTCAGTTAACAATTGGTTAGACTTATGCATCATTTTATAAAAGTATAGACTTTTATCAAGAAAGTAGGTTAAAGAAAGTCCCAAGAACATCCCACGGATCATGTCCCAAGAAAGCACTAGGCCACCTGTATGCAATGATTTATATACATAAAGTTCTTTTCAAAGAGTAAGAAAACCTCAGATATTATTTTTGCAGAAATTGGGAGGGAAATCAAAGAAATTAACTAATTCTCTTCACTTATATTGATTTATATCTCCCACAGAGTTATAACTTGAAAAGATAAGTATGGAATCTGGCAAATGTTTCATTTTTCTTCAGAATGAAGTGAAGGACTCACCGCAGATGGACCTGTACCAAGCTCTTCTGATTAACTGCTGCCAGAAGCACTGACTGTGTGCACTGGATCAAACAAGGAAATCCTCTGATTTTTTTTTCTTTTAAGAAAAGAAATTGGGATTTGTTTGAATGAAATTGTAAGTGCGTGAGCACTAGTGACACTGCAAATCCCAGTCATCRAGAAAGAAAAGCTAGAAACCAAGAAATGAATATCACTCTTTCCACCAGGCTTATAGATAGTAAAGTATATTCCTCCATTTTGCAGAGATCAAACAACAGTTATGGATAATATCGTCATAGTCATGTTCACTTCAAACGACACAAGTACTGAAATACTTGAATATCAGGAAAAGCAGAAAAACACAGTGTATGTTGGAATACATCCTGAAGAATGTTAAACAGTAGTAGCCAAAAAATCCTCAGATTTATTTCAAGAACCACTCTATGCTTATCGACATGAAYGTAGAAGCCTATCACTGTGGTCAGATGAATGAACTACTAATGTGACAAAGCAATTTGGAATAATTAAATTTTTCAGATAATTCACAAAGTGTAGCTGAATGGGTAGCACTGTAGTAGCATGCCTTGATCTCAGGGAGTTCTATACTCCTGCACATAAAAGWCTTCTTAACATGATCACAGTCCAGAAATTTCCTCAGACATCTTCTTTTCAGTCTTTGATCTCACTGGAACTGTTGAAAATTTTCATTTCCTTTATAGTGGTACTTATGAAAATATTTTTGTTTTGCCAATACTTTCTTTAAAGTATTTTTAATAAAAACATGTCAAATAAGAGTTTGGATTTTAATTGCTCAAAATCAAGTATTTGTCAGGACTTTTAAGAATATATTCAAGCTGTATAAAAGCCCACTGTATTTGCAAAGTTTCTGTTTAAATAAACAAACAAACARAAACTAAATATCTTCTATTGGGGGAAAAACAAGATAAGAGGAGGGTAGATTTGAGAGCTGATGCTTTGACTTTYGGACATTAGTATTCAGTCACAGCATGGACAGAAATATAATCTGGWTAGACCAAACATCTGAGAATTGATCATTTATATGTGGTTACTTTTTGACTGTCAGTGATATAATCAACCCTCTGGCTGGAAGAGAAGGTCAGATACACCTCAGCATCAGTAGGAAGATCAGCTGATAAYAGAACTAGTAATGACATTTTTGAATTTGAGATGTAAAAAGAGATACATTTTTAAAATACAAACGATGTAAGCGTGAATCAACCAAAAAAGAGAGTATGTTTATGCTGACACAGTGTGGAATAGCTCCAGATTTAAGGCACTGTTAGAAGTGAAAGTTCAGTAATACGTCCAAGCCAGTAAAGGGACTGATGTAAATATACTGTTAGAGGAAGAGGGATTCATCTGCTTTAGTCACAAATTAGGTATTTGGTCCAGATTAGTCATCAGGTCATTTCCGCAGTCAATGAATAGAGGCTGGGATTTGCAAAGGGCTTCTTGCCTCATCTTAAATGGACTGCTGTGTCACACTCCTGAGGTGCCATTATTTTTTTTTGTAGCTGAATTATAGTGAATTGAGCCAAATCCTAATTATACTCTCTCTCTCTCTCTCTCTCTCTCTCTCTCTCTCTTTTTTTTTAATTACAGACTCATTGAGTAATTTAAGTTGGAAGAGGTCTCGGGAGATCATGGGGTCCAACCCCTTGTCTAGTTATAGTTGACCTGTTGAGATCATATCTCCCCAATTTAGCTCTAAGAATACTGTAGGAGATCTTGTTGAAGGTCATGTTGAAGTCAAGGTAGACAGTATCCACTGCTCCATGTCCAAAGAGCTAGTCATCACAGAAAACAATCAAATCAATCAGGTGTGATCTGCTCTCTGTAAATCCATGCAGATTGTTCCCTTGTGAAATGTGAAGATGTGAAAGACATCTTATTGTCTTTCATAGACATTGCTTCTAGGAGGATTCACTCTATAATCTTTCTCAGGACAGAGGTTGGGCTGACTGAACTGCGGTTTTGCAGATCATCCTTTCTTGCTCTTCTTGAAGATGTCTGTGACAATTGCTCTTTTCCAGCCATCAGGAACCTCTGAAAATTGTCATGACCTTTTGAAGATGATATGCAGTGACTTCACACTGATATTAGCCAGCTCCCTCATGCATGCCATCTGCTTCCTTGGACTTGCGAATGCACAGTTTTCTGAATTGTTCCCTAATTTGGGCTTGCTCTAATGTAATGTTTTATTTCTCCAGGGTATGCTACCAGGTTCAGAGACCTGGTCAGCCTGAAGATAGAACTCACCAGCAAAAAATGATGCAAAGAAAGCATCAAGAATCTTGGCCTTYTCCATGTCTTTTGTTATTAGGTCATCTGACTCATTGAGCAGTGGGATGACAGTTTCCTTAGCCTTCCTTTCGTTGAACATTGGCCTTTCTGATTCCATGATTAGGTAAATTCTTTGTATTTCTTGCAAATAGCCCATCCTCTTTCCACCTTTGGTGTAATTCCTTTTTGCATCAGGACTGCCCTGTTCATCCTACTTAAATTACACCCAAAAGAGATCACTCATAAGGAGTTATTATTAATCCTATTACAATGGACAATCTTAATTGGAGCGGTTACTAATACTCATAGTCCAAATGAAGAAATTAATACAAAAAGGTCATCAATAACAGTTAAATTTGTTATACACTGCCTATCCATTATCTAGCATCCTCCTCCTCTTCCTGCACTATCTGTTGACAGTGTTGTGCTCACCCTTCGAGTGTCCTTCCCTCTGGCCAATGATGCCAGCCATCCTTAAGTAGAATGTAGGTGTGTGTGTTGGAGAAGTTACAATGCCTTGTCAGCATCCTCAGTTCTTGATATGCAGTACAACAGATATCCATGCTGTGTGTGTGTGTGTGTATCTCCCTCCTTCTTGGACTCCACTTGGGGTTATTTTTCTATTTGTTCTTTTACCACAATTTACTTTCTTTTTATTGGTTTCAAAGTTGTGCAATAGCCTCCCACAGCCTCATTCATTAAAGACTGTTTCTAGATATTAGAAAAAATCCCTATACATTGATATGCCCACTTATTTAATGCAATATCTTTTTCATGAGAACTCTTCCTGATTCTTGCTGAAAGTGTCATCACTGAGTATGAGTATCACAGCCAAGCCTGGAGATTTTTTCCTCACAAACTGTTCTTTCTTGATAGTCCACTGGAGAATACAGAAAGGTCACAGTTATGCACATACATGTATGCACACACATATCCATAGTGCAGCTACTTGAATATAGACATTTAAAGCATACTAGAAAGCCAACACAATTTCTAAAGACTGACTGAAATATAATTGTCTCACTTTTAYCTTAAAAGTGCTTTCTAAACCTGCTGGATCACTGTCATGCAAAGCTAAAGTAAAAGGAAAGAAAATAAATGTCTTGGTATGATTTCTACATGATCATTTTCTATGATCTATATGATTATACTTCTCATTTATATGTATTCTGCATGAKAGGGTTAGAGGTATGTGTTGGCTGCACAACAGACGTTTCTAACCCATCAGATAACCTCAGTCATTTTGATGCTCAGGAATGATTTTTATGACATTCCTTCAATTCTGCAAGCAGGACAGGGGGAGATTTTCTTTCAGTATTAAGTCAAGACTTTAAATCTTTTTTTTTTCTTTAATTTTTATCAAAAAGTCTTTAAAAAGTCTACTGAAATAAAATTACAGGAAAAAATAGATCAGTGGTATCAGTTAGTATAAGCCTGTTCCACAGACTTCAGAAAGCCTTAATACTTYCTGTTAGATGAGGATTTAGCAGTTTTTCCCAGTAATCCAAAAGAAATAACATGAAAAGATAATCAAGCTCATTTGTTTTTTAATATTGTTATTTTATTCWCATTACAAATATTTTGCATAGATTTTTAGCACAGTTAAAAGCTATAATRGTTGCATATGGAGCTGTTGTATAGAAATATGTGATGAAATTCCACTGAAGAACAACTAGAATATGAAGTATTTAAATTTAGTTTTTATCCCCGATTTCTCATTAATGCTGACATCCTTCAAATACCTTCAGTGAATGTGATGAAAAATGATTAGGACRGGAATATAAATGAGGTCTCTTAAATTCAGCAAGACAGTGATTCTGTTGGGAATACTGGCTCTGAAAATCTCATTCATAAAATCTCGCCTTCTTAGGGATGTACTATAGCATCACATTCACTCATTTACATTCTAATATCTCTCTGCCGGTAAAACATGTTCTTTAACTTTCTTCCAATCATCCTCCATTCAACCTTTCCTCTCTTGTTGCCTCTTGGCCTCCAGCTGCCATGTTCTTCCTATTTTTTCTGCTCTCTGTAAGCTGCTGAATGGTCCTCCATGGTCCCTTGTGAGCTGCTGTTGAACGTCCTTTGTCCTTTCTGTCGAAGTTCATTCCTTCTAGAAGTGTAGACACCATTGTCCCACTGCAGGTAGCACTTCAATCCTCGGTTCACTTTACCTTCTCTGTGCCCCTTGTCTTCCTCCCTGAATTCCAGTCCCCTCACTTCTGTTTGCTGAATGTTCCCATATTCCTCTCATCCTCCGGGTGATGCTGTCCCTCAGTTCTCATCTCAATTGGCATGCCTTAATCTCTCCCCTTGTTAATCCCATTGCAACTCCTGTTGGTAAGGACACAGACCTTTGTAGTTACACACACACACACACACACACACACACACACACACACACACACACACAATGTATGTAATTTTATATATATATTATACACAAAAATTAAAA
Organism: Rhea americana; assembly: GCF_003343005.1. NCBI lineage: Eukaryota > Metazoa > Chordata > Aves > Rheiformes > Rheidae > Rhea > Rhea americana. The sequence goes on from NW_028186442.1 coordinate 247,090, forward strand.
AAAAATGATACTTTCCTTGTCTTCATACTAATTACAAGCTAAATACCAAACCTAATAAATGATTGGTAGTACCACTGAATCTGAAAATAAATGATTAAATTAAATAAAGGAAGAATTAGGACTGAATTTTGCAAACTTATAAAAAACTCGTGAATTATTATTTAATGCAAAATTTAGAACATATAACCTCTGACTCTGACTCATAAAGCTGGGCAGATCTCTTAAGGTTTTATGACCCTCTTTTCAGAGAACATTGTTTCTGACTCTTTTCTAATAAGTCTACATTAGAATGTAGTGTGGAGCAGTCCTAGTCATTTCATTAAAATAAAGGTATAACAAGAGGATAAAGGGCAGAGAGGAGGGCAGAGAGAATGCACAAAGCCAGAGAAATATAAAAAGATTAACTTGAATCAGGTCTCTCTTCAGCCAAAAAGAAAAGATTAAAAAGTAATGTCTTTTGGGTAGAAGAATCTGAAGAAATGAGGGAGGAGAGATGTTATCAAGTTATTTAGCCTAGACTTCRGTTATATGAACAAGTAAACATAAATACAAGTTTAAAAAGGGCAAAGGCCTAAGTGATTTTGTTATTCAAATAAATATTAAAGCATATACAGAATGACTGTAGTTGCAGTGGAAGTACCATGTCATCAAATATATCTCATTAAATTACTCAAGATCTGTTTTCCTTACAGAAAGCTCTACCATTATTCCCTTTTTTTTTCAAAGATGAATGTAGTGCTTCTAATTCATCAGGAAATGATCTTTTTAACATAAACTAACATTATCTATATCATTTTGGGAGAAATGAATATTATTATTTATGATGTGAGAAATATTCAGTAGTTCTCCAAACATCTCATACAAACTCAGAAAAAGTAGTAGTTAATAAAAAAAAAAAAAAAAATACAAGCAAAGAGCACAGCGTAAGAATATATCTCTAAATTCAGAGAATGGCAATAGTGCAAGTCAAAAAACATAAATAATATATCACAATATAGACAGATTTGTGAAATAGAATTTCTTGTATAGGGGTGATGACATCATTTGTGCTGAACTTCACAACTTCCTCTTTATCTTAGTTGGACTCTAATGCAAAGAAAAGAATGCATATATACAGAATAAATATACGGACACATTTTGGGATGATAGTACCRATTTATTAAAATGTTTCACAGAACGTCTCTCATGATCATTCTATTCAGGAGCATCAAACATTGTTCTTATTTTTCAGTGGATATCATGCTTCTTATTAGTCTACAAAATTTCTAAGTAGGAAACAATAGACTGTATGTATCAGACAAATCGTTCCCTGCAAGTAATTTATCTAATGATCAGTGGTCCCTGAATACTTCCATATTTTTKGGAATCTTATTCAGAAAGGCAAAGTACTTCCTTCTCCACATTATATATATAAATACATATATATATGTATACATATATATATTTAATAGAGCATGGTGCATGTGAGATGGTGAGTATAGGCCATAGAATGTGAAAAAAATAGGTAGACCTTTCAGTAAAAGATGTGAAGCAACATGAACCTTGTAGTTGGGGGAACACAATGCTAACCAGGTATAAAATGACTTTTTGTGCTGGGAAAGTAAATTTCAGTGACGATTTGTGTAGCAAAAAGCTGTAAATGAAGTGATTGTTTGCATTTATTAACAGTGACTTTGAAAATGTCAAGTTCATTTAAAAATAGTTTAGTGGCTAACAGTGCAGCAGTAGCACTAGGGCTCTTTCAACTCTTCTTGAAARCATTGTTCTGGTTTTGGTGGCCACACACTGCTAAATGACTGAYTTCACCAGCAATGGAGGGCACTCTTAATTCAGTCTGTCTATTAAAGAAAGAAAAATTACTTTTTCTWTTCCTACTGAGAAAAATAGACACTTTCTGGCCTGTGTACTGTATGCAGAAATAATAATAATAATAAAACTTCTATTTTTCCATTCTTTTGATGTAAAAAAAAATCATTCAAATCATTCGTTTCAAAATACCTTTTTATGACTGGTCAGTTAGCATATTATTTTTAGTACATGTAAACAACTGCATTCTTTTTTTTTATAGGAAAAATGAAGTAAGAACTATCTTTCAGAATTAATATTTCTATTCCAATAAACAAATAAAYCTGTAAAAATTATTTTCTAAGACTAACAGTATCAGTTAAGACCCAAAAACCCAGCTGGTCATTTTTAGACGGTGACTTTGCGCAGCAGAAGTGTCCCTGACATCATTAGGACTGAATCTTTCCACCTTGCCTATGCTTTGGATTACTCAAACCACAAKGCCTTTAGCGCTATACACTTTCTTCTGGCATGCTCCTTTTAGCACTTTTGACAATCTATACCAAGATCAACCTACATRAAAGAGGCCCAACTGTCAGTGCTTATCTAACAAGGCCCTTTGCCCTCACCCATGGCACCTTCCTYTAAAAAACTCTGTTGCAAAAATGAATCAGCAATAATCTTCAGGCTGCCCTTTCCTTTTTTTTCATGAAATGAAATGATTTGTTGATGTAAAGCAGAGGAGCACATAAAATTCTTAGACTGTTATAAAGCATTTCTGTTATTCAAATGCAAAATTAAGATTTAAAAGAGGCACTAGACAATATTCAAAACGTATTCATTAMTTGCATCAGGACCATGACTTTAGCTTTGTCGCTAAAATTAGTGGCAGTGGGAAATCAACACRCAATAGGGACATCATGAAATTATTGATATTCGGAGGTGCTGGTACAACTGTCTGGAAAGATAAAATAATTTCAGTTTAAATTTGTGAGAGATCATCAATGCAGAAAATGCTGGAAACTAGGCAGTAATAAAACATAGAAATTGGTTTTCTTGGTAAACTGGATCTATGTTCAAAATATTTTCATATAGCTAAATATAAGATCATAACAATAGCATATCCAGACCTGCAGACAGAGGCAACTTTTGTATAAGCAATTCAACATGTGCCGTTGTTCAAATGCAGAGGCAAAAATGGCTTAATCAATTGTTGAAGGTAAAAACCAAAGACTGAGAGTGAGATATTGAGTTCACTCTTACATTGCGTTGATGACACTGATACAAAATGTTGAATGTAGTTCTACTGTCGAAACTTGGAAACTGGAGTCAGAAAAGAAAGGACTGCAGAAATAGTTCAAGTGCTAGAAAAAAATTCCTTTATACTAAAAGACAATCAAAAACTCAATAGGTTTAGGTTTTCCAAAGAGAGATGAATTAGAGTGTGTAAGTGTCTTTAGGGTGAGGCTGGATACTAGATATAGCAAGATTCTTTAATACAGAAAGGCACAAAAATAACCAATGGATAGGAAGCTGAAGAAAAAGAGAGATAATAGAAATGAATCATAAGGTTTTTTTCTCTGTGTTTTGAAATAATCATTAGCTGAATTTCAGTAGTGCCTAAGAGTCTTTGTCTTGGAGCAGAACAAAAAAGTTTTTGTTTTGCCTTATGGAATTTACAATATTAACCAAATGACAACAACTAAATATAGGCAACTTTGTAAAATGAAATGACTGACAACATATTAAAGGTAACATGTTAAAATTAGATCATATGAAAATCCTCCTGATTTAAAATCATTTAAATTTATCATTTTGCAGTGCCCAGAGTGTGGTTGACACACTGCAAAGGAAGAAGTGTAAATAATAGTATGTGGGAACAGGGGGCAGAGTTCTTGGGGGTTATCTCCAAAAAATCGATTAAGTTCAATGAATTGCTCCCAGCATGTAGTCTACAGGCTAGTAGTTACATTTTCTTTGGCTTTGTTGGGTTTATAAAAAAGGAACCAAATGCAATGATCAATAGGTTTTTCTCTTCCCTGCCCTTCTTATTCTGTTCCTAAATCCTATTTTAAAGCTACATTCTCTTGTTGATTGGTTGGGGCAGGTTATAGATCTCCTATAGCAGGTGCTAAGGTGCTAAGAGAATGCAAGTATCTCTAAATTCAGCCATCTCCATATCTGACCTCTGACTATTGGTGTATGTTGAAAGTATAAAAGAGAAGGGGAAAATAGCATTCTACCCTTGCAAGCTCTTTCTCTACAAGTCAGCACTGCTCAGATGGTTTTCATAAGCAATATTTTTGCTGAAGAAAATTGCAAAGTCTGCAGAGTTCAAAATAGAAATGATTTTTGCAAACTCACACACATACACGTATATATTTATAAATGTGTATTTAAAAAACAACATCAAGAACAATTTAGTCATGGAAAATGAGAAGAAAATTCTGAGTAGTCAGAAAATATGACATTATCAGRAAGTTTTATGAGGATATTTCAGAGAACTGTAGCCACATTGGGTCAGGAACAAAGATTGAAAATACAYAGTCTGAAAGGTGAGAGGATCACACCATCGTAATAGCAGTTTGAATAGCTACAGAGGTGAAGTAGATTTAAACTGAYTGCTATTTAAAATGGTCTCCATAATCAACCTATGAACCTTGAACAGAGATTGAAAAAAAATGCATTGTAATAAGCAGATTGTAGGTMCCGTGTAAAAAAAGACTGGTGCTTCTTCAGAAAGGTTACAACCTAGGTTTCAGCAACATCTGTAAAATGAAGATGACTGCGTGCCCYGACACTCTACGAGCAGAAGCCTAGGTGAGAGAGCTGGGTCTGACTGAYATGACTAATATGTCAATGTTAGTGATCCAAATGGCCTTAATACTCTCACATGGCTGCCAGATTAACCAAGCCTGTTGGCCTGTTGGTGACGAATTAATTTACTTTAATTTCACTATAATGTGTTTCTGTGTTGGCCACTGCTCAGGGTGACTCCATGGTACTACTTTTAKAGTGACAGTCATGCTGATGCTTCAGACTTTCCATCTGAGGTATGACTAATTTAATTTAAGTGCCCTTCTATGCATTCRGTTTAGCTGGATCGAGATTCAAAGAAATAACTTATAATAATTTAAATTTCAATCTTACCATAATATGAGCTTCTGTTTTCAAAGATTTGATCTAATATTGTCCACTCATTTTCAATATCTTATTGTAAGATTTAGTCAGTCTGAACTAGCCATATTATACTTCTGATTTTTTTCTTTAGTTATACTTTACTATAGATATCCTTCTGAATTCTCATCACTGGAGATCTTTTTAAGTAAAGCAATTTAACTTTATATGACAGAGATGAAAAACACTTCTCTAATGGACTATAATGAAACATCAGAACTCATATGAAACATGACCTCAGCTGAAGGCTCAGTCTGATTTGTATTATAAAATATCTGACTGACATTTTTAGAGATATAAGTCACTTGCTCCTTGCTATTCTATACTGTTGTCATTACCATACCCACTACTTTAAAGTTATGTTAATCATAACTGTTTGGACTATAGGAATACCTCTGTAGAGTAAACTTAAGCTCAGCTTTAGTGTAGGATGGTGGAAGATGCCTGGAAAATGCCCAATTTAATGGTTACACCTACTTCTATTTGAATCTGTTTTTTTCACTTGTTTACAAAGCTGAGATACAAAATTATCAAATTACAACAGATAGCGTCCTATTTTCAGGCTTAATTTAGGTAAAAGTGTGAGTCCAAAATAATGCTTAGCATCATAAAATTTCAGCTTAATGAAAGATAAAGATCTCAGCTAAGATTCTGTGTATCCCAGAAAGATCCTTCATAGTGATTAAGCAGCACAATCAGACTGAACAACTTCCTCACCAGTGAAATGAARTAAAATAAAATAAGTGAAATAAAAGTAAAATCACATCCTTACACCTGCTCTTCAGCTTACCTCCAAAGAATTTCATAGAGCTCCTTGGGGATGCAAAGACAGCTCAGGCTGAATTGTTTCTCCGTGCTCATYTTTGAAAGAGCCTTAAGGAGTCCCAAGTTTCAGTGACCTCTGATAAGAAGTTGAATGAAGAGAGGACATAACTGGAAAGAATTAAACTCCGGTAACCTTTTGCTAGTGCCAATACCAGGTGATTTGACTGAAAAGACATACTCCAGATCTACTGGAAGCAATTCAGATCTTTGTCAAAGCCAGCTAAGAACTAACTGTTTCTCAGAGTCCCACAGGGAGACTATTCCCCACATAAAGTCTTGTTTCTAGCAGACTTAATGGTMTTCTGGTGCCATAAACTACCCATATAATCTGTACATGCCAACATATGGAAGGGCAGATGTTGTCTTCCCACTGCTGAACATTATGGTATGGCAGGATGGGGTGAAAGAAATGTATTATCTCTACCTCCCAAGTACTAATCCAACAGATGCAGAACAATTAATCATATTCTGCGGAAGTGATGCCAGGGATCATGTTATTGACACTGAAAACTGTTGTGCAGCAGCTCCTAAATCATTGTAACCGATAGAAATGAACTACATATTGGAATACTATCAGTATCAGAAATGAAAGTGGAAAAGGACTATGTTGGCTCAAACACAAAATTTAGCATATATTAGTCTAGAAGTGGTGTCGTCATCCTGTTTGTGGTTCAGTTCTGACTCTTGAAATCAGAATAGCTTTACATTGAGATGTCATCAGTTTATGAGGTCTTCCTCAATTTAAATGACTGAGGCCTTAAAGTATTGTCTTATTACCATAAGTCTTTTCCTTACGGTATACCCCATGAATTTGAAGGTAAAATTTCTGCTACTGAGAGTATGTGAACATAAATAGATTTGAAGGTTCCTTTGAATCATCTGGAATACTCCCGATACAACCTGGATACAATGGCAAATAGCTGAACGTTTAGACTGATACCATATAACCCATGCCAAAACTCAGCTTCCTTTAACAGCAGTCATACTTGAAAATAGGCCTTTGATTAGCTTTAAATCTGAGCTAGGCAGTACTCAGAGGTGGATGAAAGGGAAATTTGAAACAGTTGTGAAGTGTAAAGGCTGCTGCAGAGGTGGAAATTCAGAGGCAAGAGATACACTGGAAGATAAGAAAGAGGCTATGAGATCTCAGATGCATTGRGACAGAGAGGAAAAATGGACTAGAAAACAAAAATAGAATTACAGGATTTTTGTTTTGCTTTTATCAACAGGCACATGAGCTATAAACATGAAAATCAGTTATTGTATTCAATTAAAATTGTTCTGATATTTCTGATATTTTGCTAGGCATGCCTATTGTCAGAGGCAATGCAGTTGTAATCTGAATGAGCAATATATAAAGTTAGGATGATGCTGGAGTGTGCAGGCAGTGCCTGTGGAGGACCACAGCGCACCTAGTCCTCTCTCCTGCACCTAGTAACTTGATGCTCAATGGACATGTAGAGCTGGGAGCAATAGAGTGTCTTAAGAGTGTATTTGCAGTTGCAAAATGATATGAAAGAATAATGATAGTTTAATATAAAATGATTATTTTTTTACTTTCTTAACAGATAAAGATGTTTTGTATATTTTGTATATTCAATATTAAAATTCATGTAGAATAATAAAACTAACTTTTTCAAGCAATAAAAATAAAATTTATCTAAAAATTGTTAAGAAATTTTGATTWAACATCTTTGTAATCAAAATAATTATGAGAATTTAGCAGAGATTTTTTTGAGTCACTACAAATGTACATGTCTTGTCCTAACCCAATCTTTCTTCCACATTTTCTTCCCTATATTTTAAAAACTATTTTTTTTCCCAGATGATCCAACCATTTATTGGGTTGGCAAGTTGGGGTGAGTTTTGTCTAAATGGTTTTGGAGGATAAATTTGAATTTCYTTCCGATGGAGAAGAAATCCCTAAACAGCGTTTTCAATGTTGTTTGTTCTGTGAATATGCAATAGTGACTATCAAACATTTCAAAATGCATATATTTAAAGAAATATATTAAAAAAAATCCTGATGAAAAATGGGTACTCACTGATAACATTAAATAATTGCATATACAATTAAACAAAGAGCTATAAAATAGACTTCATGAACCTGCAGGCCAGAAAAATTAAGATCTGAGGATGGCAATTTAGCAAGTAATTCAAATAGCAAAGTTGGATAAGGGAGGAATTAGTAATGGTTGTCCACCCCCTATTCCTATGYTATTATCACAGCTGGGTGTTCCAGTCAGTGAATGATGTGACATCTACATAAAAGCAGCCTTGTAGCCTTTTACCACTGGGTACTAAAGGAAAGAACATAGTGAAGGTACATCTCATCTGGCCTCTTGACTCCCTGCAGGTAATTTGCTTTTGCCCTCTGACAGAGTTCAATCCTTTAATAATACAGGCAAACATTGAGTGAACACCTCAAGTGGTGCAAAGACAGGAAGAATTACTCYAAACTTAAAAGCCACCCTGACACTAATGGTCAATTCGACAGCTTGGGAGATGCCCTTCCTCCTTCTAATCACGCCCAAGCTACTTGGCTTCATTGTTTTATTCATGCGCTTGCCTAGAGATTTCCAGCCTCTGATATTTGATTGTGTTTGTGCGCAGTGCCTGGCTCGGCAAATATAGTTAGCCTTGGAACAGCGAGAAAATCCTTTCACRAAATCCTGGGGCAGGATCCTGTCTCTGCTGAAATCAATCACAAAATGCCATTGACTTTAGCGTAGTCAGGAGTCTACCTTGGTTTTGTGTGCGTATGGGTATGTGTGCGTGTTCAAATCACAGAGATAAAAGAGGTCCTACTTTRCAGTAAAAGAACTGCAGAGAAACAAGGATTAAGAAATTCAGCCGAGAGCAGAATGGTGGTAGGAAACGAACTCGAAGTTTTAAAGGACAGGTGTCTGCTGCCAACTGACACCCATTAGAGCATAATTTCTGAGACACCCAGATTCATTCTTTGCTTTTTGCAATGCTCTTTCAGAATACCCTCTGCAACGTATAACTACGATACTTCAGTTTCTAAAGGCTATTTTCCACCTCTTGTGCCACATCATAGTATTTTTCAACAATGGCTCTTCAACTCTTTTCTTCCCGAAGGGGCTGTTTAAGAGGGCACAGAATAGTTTTCAACCTGTTTTCAGGGAACCTGTTTTCAAATTATATGTGTATCTATATGTTTATCATGTCCACATGTCCTTATACAAAGCAAATAAGCATCAGAGATTTTCTGTGCTGCTGGGTTATAACTGAGACCTACATGACTGTATGTCACCAAGCCTCATTGTTACAGTTCTGTACTGAATCAGGCCCTTGGAGAAGAAGAAAATTGTGTTGTTGGCCAGATGCACAGTCAAAAAAAGAAAGAAGCAAGAAAAAAGAAAGAGTGGAATCCAGATGCAAAGTTGTGTGTGGTGCTTATTTCCAAAATTAGTGCCATCTTGTATTATTTTTTTCATAAGAGGAAGGACTTTTTCTCTCTCTCTCCAAAAATAAGTGAAAGAATGAATGAAAATAGTATGGCTTTTCTGGGCAACATATTTCTAAATCTTCCTAGAATTCTGTAACCGTGTTGCTTGTCCGTTCAAGCTGTACTAATTCATTTCAGGTTTGTAAAATTAAAAAGTCTCTCTTGTCTCTTTTGAAATCATTGAAGAAGTATAGAAAATAATTTTTAAGAAATGGAGTTTTTCAGACTGACAGAGCAGCCTGCGCTGGTACTTTTTTACTCTGCAGAAGCTGGAAACTGTTTGGAGTAATGTTATGTAATAACAGACCGTTTGAGTATTCACAGCCACCTTACAAAACTGCTATCCAAGGTGGAAGCCAAATGAAGGTGGAAGCAGGGGGAAAAGAGGTGGTAGGTAAAAAAAAAAAAAAAAAAAAAAAAAAGACTCATCACTAGGTGGCAGTGAAGATGCGAAGATATGGAATTTGGGGTTTTTAGTTTTCAGATTTTTTTAAAAAGAATCTTTGCAAAAAGATTTTTTTTTCCCCCACCAAAGTTATATTTTGTTTCAGCTGTCACAGATGAACAGATACACACATCTTTCCAAAGATTACCTTGGAGACGTCCAGCTATGTATGTATAGGAAAAAAAATTCTAGAGCAGAGACAGAATAACACACAACCCTTTTTGTAATTATTTATTTAAGACCATCCAACCTAAATCTCAAATCAGTTTTACYAGCTACTGGCAGTGAATAAATCCTTAATATAAAATTATCTTCAGAGAGATTACAATATCAGTGGACRGAGGAAAGTAGAAGGACAAATTCTTCCATTTTATCAATAAGAAATTAAAGCAAAGTGCACATTTGCTTGTTTTTTCACAACTGAACCCAGATCTTCTGAGTCTTGTTTCACTGATAAATCCCAATCCYGTATCTCCAGTATAATCACTGTGGACCATTCACTATGAACTAATTAATGAAATGTTTCTGACCTTCTCTATCCTCTGAATGCAAAATATGTGTTGGAAACTGAAAGACATGCTACTTCCTTTAAAAATGTTTGCCTTTCATTAAAATAGTGTATAATACACATTAGTTTATCACACATAGCATTAGACTTCAATAAAATATCCCTGATCCTAATCAAGTGTCAATACTATGTTGCTTGGTATTACTCAGAGGATACTGATTTCCAAATTTAACTGATCCATCATTCAACACCGAGCTGAATCAAGAGAGTGATAATTACAGACATCCAAAATAACAGAAACTAGGAAATAAATTCCCACATCTTCTTTTCAGTAAAAAGAGGTCCTGTGTTTGTGGATACTAGTCACCTACTAGACCCGCACTAGTAGATGCTTATTTGTGTATCCGAGCAGTACTTAATCACTTTTTAAGAAAGTTCAGAAAAGTTACTGTGGTTTATCTGGAGATATCTCACACTTTGCTGAAGTCTCTAGGGCTTGCTGACATTCCTGACTCTTTGTGAATGAGGCCTTTTTTTTATTTTCTCTTCATTTGTTTAGCTCTTTACCTAATTGATTTTCTGTGCTAATACACTAAAGGTCTAAAGAAGGCAGAGCCTCAGGTGTGACAGATGAAATAAGGTGCTTTTAGTCATTGCTTTTATCTTCCATGTCTAATGTGTTGGTTACAGCTGTGCAGTTTAACAGCAAAATCAATACATCATTTGCTGCCGGTACCTGAAAGAATTTGGAAGTCTGTTGCTATTTTAACTATTAGGTTTCCCCTGAAAAGCCTTCTTTTCCTTGCCCTCCTTCCCCCTCCACAGCCCCCAGATCAACTGTTACGGAAAAGCAGGRTCTCTTTCTGTTTCCTGGTGGCTGTGTGTAAATGTGAATTTATCTACCGTTTACCGTACTGCCAGTTACCTAAGCTACCTCTTCGAAATTACATTTTATAGCTGATTTATTAACTTGTATTTTCCTCTAACATAARTGCTGTTCAGGGCATATTTACTGTTAGCATTTTGAAAATACAGTTCATGAGCATGGGAAATATGAAGGGCAAAGAGGGAAATCATTTGCACAGTAATGAAAATGAGAGAATAAAACTAATGGCAATGTATGCAGTCCTGGCTTGCTGGTACAGTCACAGAATTAGGCTATCTCATTACTGCTTGTCCCATTTTTTTCACATGAGCACCTTTTGACCTCAAAAATGGCATAAAATGCCAAGAAAATAGGGCTCTGCCAAAGCAAAGGCAAAGTGGYGGCTTTTAAATAACATGTTGAGCCTCAAGTTGGTTTAATTCCTTGTCATGTGGTCTGCATTGTAACATTTTTTTTTTCTTCTCATGATTGTGCTTTAATTTGGATGAGCTTGGTCCTTGCCRTATCGTGCGCTGTTATTCACGGCTTGATGTTTTCCGCTGGCTGACGTAATTGTTTCTGCGCTCTTTCATACTATTATACTTACGGTTATTTGTTAAGGAAACACTCAAACGCAAAAATTGCCCTCTAAATAACATGATTACCTTTTTATTGATTTATATCATAGTTTACTCTAAGTGTTCCCAACGATGCACAGTGAAAGATCTGTGCCAAACAAATTACAGGTTCTCTGCCCTGAAAGGACAATTAGAACAGTGCAGTTCTGCAAAGAGCGCAGTAATTCCTTTGAAATGCTATGCACTTTTACCCGCTATGGATTTTGACCCTGTCTGTTTTGATCACACTCTGCACCACGCCTGATCAGGTGCAATGCCAACATTAATCTGCTTATTGGAATAATATTATGATGCATTGGTTGTAGACTGCATTTTCAGAGTTTTTTAATGATTTATGTGAGAAAAAATCATAATCCTGAGAAGGTCTCAGCAACTGAAAAGATAATAAGCTGCTGTTAGAACTATTACTAGTCTTCACTAAATCATTATGGAGAACATCAGCAACAGAACAGATGAAAGAAGTTTCTGAGGTTCGGAATAAATATATATAATTTTTCTATAATTTTTTTCTCTACATGTATTTTCTACTCATGATCCGAATTGGCATAATCAAGTATTAAAATAACCATTTGAATAGTATTACCAATATAGCAGAATAAAATAAAAATTATTTTCTTATTACTGTTTAGATAAAATTAACAGTATACTTAGCAATCTCCAACAATACATGAAGACAGGACACACATACTAGAAAGAGATTTTCAACCTTTAAAGATGTAGCAGAGCTATTATAAAAGAACATTTTCTTAATCATTTTCTTATAATTTAGGAGACTGAAGTTTCATAGTAAATCAATTATTAGGACTTTATTAGTGTTAATTCATTACTAGAATAACCCCCACATTAAATTTCTGACTGTTGCTAATTATTTCTGACTGTAACTAATTATAGTTGATATTTACACCAATATTCACTGAGACAGGTCTTCATCTTCTGTGTAGCTGAGAGATTTCCTGATAGATTTTTAAGGCCAAGAGGGATTATTATGACCAGCTGTCCATAAAACACAATTCACGTAATTTTACCAGCTGATCCCTGATTCAAGATCATGACCTCTTGCTGGGCTAGATAAAACTCTTAGAAAGACGCTCTGTCTTAATATAATRTTTAGCACATTGGATAGTTACAACCTCCAGAAATTGTGCCAACTCTTAATTGCCCTCAAAATTAAAAATGTGTATGTGAAAGTTATGGGCTTCCAGTCATTAGAGTTTATTATACGCTTGTTTGCTACTTTAAATAGCACTTTTATCTAATTTCTGAGCCTCCTGGGAGTATTTATGGACAGTGATCAAGTCATTTCTTCTTTTGGATGAAAAACAGATTCCAGACCTTAAAATATTTTATACAGAGTGAAAATCCTTTTCAAAATACTAACATCTTTGTAACTTGTAGGCCCTAGAACTGAGTGTAGTGTCCGATTAATAGTATCACCAATTAATAGCCTCATTCAAATTGACCGTACCACCTTTCATTTCCTTCCTTAAGTCCTCCAAGGGGTCAGTTGTCTTTTTACTTACCATAACTACTTGGGAAATACATATGAATGTCTTTTCATATTCAATATGATACCCATGACCTGTCAAAAATCACAGTTTTCCAAAATAGTCCATAGCAAAGTATGTCACATATTAAATATAATGAACATATTTTGATTGCTGACCACTGAACTTGGATCGGTTATACTGAATTCAGCACTGACAGGCCAGATATCCTTTGCAAATATCTTTCTAAAGTGCAATAACTTCATGAGATTTGCAGTTTTGCCTTGCTTTTAAACCTACTGTGGAAATTTTCAAAGCTAAGATACACTTAGGAAGATCCAGTACGTCTTTTCCAACTGGTGTGATAAGGACTGGAGAGATCAGAGCACACTGTGGCCCATCACTGAGTCAGGGCATTTCCTGATACCTTAATGATACTCTTCCGTAGTTTCCATTATGTCTTATTTTTCAGGCTTTGCTGCCCAGCTAAAGACCCCTGCTATCTGGATGTTTTGGCCACTTTTGCGCCATAATGGTCGTTTCCTCTCAGAGTRCATTATTTCACTATTAGTGACCCTTCACTGTTTTAAAGGAGGAAAGTTGCTGACAATGATAACAGAAAGCAGAGATTTGGTGCCTCGAAGCCACATACAGAGGGAACAAAAGCAATCTTTCACTTCAGAGACTGGCTTTGGATTATACAAAAGATTGATGTTATCTGTACTGGGGTAYCTAGTAAATAAGGCACACCATCTGAGATCCTGATAATATAAAGAAATATGTGCATAAATATTCTTCAAAAATGCAAATCGTTAATTTTAGATATAGAATGCTCTATTATAAAGGCAAGCCTCAGGTACTTACATTCAGTTGTCTTTGGATCTGATATATGCCCAAATAGTATTTTTTAAATGTTAATATGAAGAACTTTAAAGCATATTTAAACCTGCTTATCAGGATACTACGGTCAGGGGGCTCCTGGGGCCRGTCGCTGTCAGTGGAGCAGGGCCAGTCCTGGCAACCTGGACCCATCCTCTCGCCCCGAGGCAGCAGGTCGCTGGGGCAGCCAGGGCAGCCCCAGKCTCAGGGTGGGTTGGACACTGCCGTTGGACACTGCTGGACTGGGATGGGCAGCGCATAGGTGTCTTCACTGACTTACAGTGAGAAGGAAGAATTGATAGTCAGACATTTTGGCTCTAAGCTTTAGAAAAATGTATATTTTGAAGAAAAACAAAATTTACAAAACAAAAATCCTGCAAAGTGCTGTCCCTTTTTCACCGCTTCTGGTGAAAATTCTGCCAGTGAAAGACAAAAGAATGTTTTTGGCGTTTATCTCAATCACTGTCAATGAAAAGAAATGAAGAAAGGATAAAAAGATCCTTAAATTTGATTAACATAACCACTGAAAAATGGAAAGTATCATCTCGGGGTTTGATTCAGTGAAAGTAATATTTTGCTGCTTTTTGTATCTGTGCGAGGTGCATTAGACAAGAACACTATTACATGAGCTCTTTGGCTTCAAGCCATTCTTGAGATAACATACTGTTGGTCTTCTTTTAAAATGTGTCTAAAGAAGGGAAAAAGGAAAGAAACCTGGGAATTTATATGTCAATACATATTCCTCTGCACTTACTTGCCCTCCCCACCTAAATTTCCCAGTTAATCAGCTTCAGAGACAAAAGGCCTAAAATACTGCAGATATCCTCTGAGATGAAGAAAGTTTATATTCTTGGAAATTTATGCTATCATTTCTTACAAAGAAGGCATGGAAACAGATGCCTTCCTTCCYCCCCGCCCCTTTTTCTTTCCTCCCCCCTCCAGATGAAAAACAGAAGCATTTTGCTGAAACCTTGTTTCATGGTCATACATTTTGTTACTGTTATTTAAGTTTATTTAGGGTTTGTAATCAATCCTTTTATTTTTATCTGATAAATATCTCTTGGACAGGGAAAGCCATTGCAACCAGCTGGAGCTATGTGACTCCTTTTGCCAAGGCTGGCAGAACTCCCTGACATACCATACGATTTAGTTACTCTGGGCCAGATGCTTCTTTTTTTGCTGCAAAATATGGAGGCGGTGTGAAGGGGCGGGAAAAGAAGTACAGATATTAGTATTCCAAAAGGGAAAGAAGAGTGGATCTTCTGAAGCATGCCCTGATCCACAAAGCTCCAACACACGTGTGTGTGCCACACACACACAGATACACACACACACGCMCAAGTGATTAATCYTCAGAGCTGATTTACAATACGGTTGGTAGATGTGGGGTTCATCGRGCAGTAGCTACTCCATAAAACATGTTTTTACTACAGTTTATTGTAGCACTATTGTGCTCTTTGCACATTCCATTCCATTTTCTGCTCTCAGGGCCATTCTTGATTCTTTTTATTTTAATGTTATTTTATTCAATCGCTTTTAATCTAAGGTGTGATAATAGTGATGAAAACTAAGAATGGCATCCTCTTTTTTTTCTGAGCAAGCTCAACGGTACGCAATGGAGACCTGTTTGCTTTCCGTGTGGGATGAGTATTACGTTCTTGTTTTGAAATGGGCCAGCTACAGAAGAAAAGATGTAGAGACAGTTGCAGATGGCTTAGCCTATGCTGTAGTTCTCAAGGTGCTCTTCTGAGATATGGGAATCTAAATGCTTATCTTTAGTTTTAAACCAGGGCAGGGAAAAGTGTAAGGAGAACATGTGAGCCATGGATACTGCAATATATAACTCACAGTCATTTATGCCTTTTTTTGCACCTGACCCTCACTGACAGCAAGAGAATTTGTTTGAAACACTTTATTTTTTTTTCCTTTGGATATGAATAAAATATCAAGGCTCAGGGTGGGGAGAGAGAAGAAAAAGAGAGGAAAAAATCCCCAAAATTTCAATATACAGCATTCCAGCAAGAAATCACAGTGGAATCTGTTCACTACGGCCCAAAATAAGAAATCTTCTCTGACTAGGCATATGCTCATGCTCTTTCCTGTTCTTGACTAATCTGTACCACAGAGGTATCGCAAACAACTTTTCCATGATTTTTCCGCAAAATATAAAGTAGATGATTTATGCTGGCATGCCTAAAATGTGAGTATGCCAAGCCTTACTGCTTGAACATCCGCTTTCATGTTTCCAATAATTTAAAATTAATTTAATCTATCCATTCATACTTTTTCCTCTTTTTCCCAAAGTACAGGCATTGTTTCTTTATTCACTTCAAGCATTTTTTAATTCTGAACATATATTTTTAAATAAATAAAAGCTTTTGGTGAAGAGATGTCTTGATAAGACATCTCCTAGCAATCTAATCTGTCCTCCTTTGAAAATATATGCTCCATTCCAGACCACATGAAAAATGCTTCTATGGCCTTTTCAGCTCACCTAAGTCAGAGGAGACAAAAAGGAGAGAGAAACAAAATGAATAAGAGCATACATTTTTTTTTTTTTTTTTTGGCGAGAAAATGCCCCAAATTCATTAGCATTCTTGAAATCCTGGGTCTTTAGCAATGTTCAGCTAAATTCTTTTCAAAAACAAGTTGTTCAGAAACTTTTTTCAAAGTGTGATTTCTGTTACTATTCATTTTATTCCATTAAAAATTCCACTTTCTATGTGTGCTTTTATTACTTGTTCAAACTGTACAGAACAAGGAGAATTCACGTCCTTGTACTTCAGTCTCAACAACAGTCCCAAGCTATGAGCTGCCTGTACAAATCAACTCAGATTAAAGCTAAGATTCACTACGTATCATTTAGTCGATGTAGGTGTTTTTGACAGTTATTTTGATTCTACAGTTGAGTAAATGACAGAATCATCTTTTCACTTTTTTTTCCCCATCACCTYTCCAGACTGAGATTTCATGAGAATATTTCGTTCAGTCATGCCTCTGATTTTTCTGTTTTCGCTGTGTGTGTACTTTCATGTGCTCAATCTTTGTTAGTACAAATAATCAGGAAAAGGACAAGTTAATCTCTAGTTTGTCAAAAGAAATTTTAAAATTTTGTTTTTAATTGTAATAGTTCATGCTGCTTTGGTTAATTAGATGTATTAATAGAGGAAAATTAAAAATATAGCAGAGGTCTGGTACAGTAACTGTGTGCAAAGTAGGAAGTAGGAACATTCACTGACCATATTTCAGACATACTTACATATCTGTAAAATARTTTTATGAAAAAGAAGTGTAATTGATTTGAAATACTTATTTTCTCTCTCTCTCTAATACTGAAATATGACATGAGTGGAATTCCTCTGAAAAAGAGAAAATTCTATGGGACTAATTTTCCTTTTTGGATGAGAGTATTCTAATTTTCCCAATCTTACACAATATGTATATGTACTGAACACTTCCTACGGGCAGTTAAAGTCACCGGGTTTCAGAAGTATAATGTTAATGTTGTTTATTTAAAAAAAAGTTTCAGCRAAGGTGCATTTAAAAATGTGAATCACAGGGGCATTATTTCAGCATGAGGAAAGCTCCTTACAATCCAAAGCTCTATCAGTAGACCAAAGGAAGAACCAGAGTCAGGCACTAAAAAAAGGAAAATGGGAAGAAGAGAAGTAACGTTCCTCAACAACAGCAACAACAAAAACTCTCTGAGGTTCTTTCCTCTACAAAGTTACACTTCAGCCAGCCCTTAATACTCTCTTAATGGAAAATTAAGTTTCTSATGTCCAAGTCTCTTGTAGTTAACTGTGTCCTGAACCTGTGCTTCAGTAACAAAAGCCAAAGGCCACTGAAATGGATCTTTCAAGAAAAGAAAGATTGGTTATCTGAAATATGTCAGAAATTTAAAAAATGGGTAAAATCATAGCAATTGATTTTGGTGGGGCCAAGATCTCATTCTTCTTTTTAATAACATTTTCATGCTTATTTGTTTTCTATCAGCAGAGAACTAAACTTCACTTCCTGATTTGCTGTTAGTGTTGCAACAGAATGCAGAGTAAGGTTTGTCATAATATATTAGGAATTCTTTGACTTTTATAATCTAATATAAATTAAATACTCCTAGTAGATGTGAGAACAAAGAGTAATTGTGTTTATACAGCAATATTTCATAGTGATTTTTCATTTATTAATTTACTTTATTGATTTTATAAATCAATATTAAGCTTATTATATATATATGAGAGAACAAAAGAAAAGAAAATAGAATATATTTATATTCTGTTAAATATAAGTATGAAATTAACAGAAAGTTTGAAGTTTATCATGAAGTAATAATCTAGTTGAATGAACTGCAAGTAAAATGCATATCAGGATCTTTTATTGTGTATCCAACAGTGAATATTTTACCATTAATAACCATTATTAATTGGCATATCCTCTTATACAGCTTTATACATATTCTAAAGTCAGAAATCAATTCATATGATATTTTGATAATAAGAAAAATTATGCCTACTTAAAAAAGCTGTACTTTGATATATAAAACATTGATATTATGGTTATTATCATTTTAGATAATAATTGCTGTAATACTTTCTTTAAGAGTAATTTAAATATTTCAAGTATCATTGACAATCAAGTATGAGAAAGAAATTGATAGCAGAATCGGTGAGGACTATCACCTGGAGAATATGATCAGATTTTGTATTCTCATTCACAAGAAGACATAACTAACAGAGCATGATGTAGCTGAAATAAATTAACAAGATATTGCTACATTTTAGCCTTAACTTTTTCTTCATTACACTCTTACTTCAATGCATTCATGAGTTTTGTAATTTTAAGGTTAGATAAGATCACAGTAAATATCTTAAATATCCTTTTTTGTGTGTGTGTGTGAAACATTAAAAAATGTAATATATTTAGAGGAACTAGTGGAAAAAAGTCTACATTTTGGTCTATTTTTAAGTAAAAAAATTTTAAGAATTTTAAAGTCTTTTTATATTTTTATTTTTCTTCTTTTTCTATTTTTTTCTTCTGGTTTTACTCCATAATTTCATGGGTGAAGAGGCATTAGCAAAGAAGAGAGACAAAAGAAAGAGAAAACATGGCAAATTTTAACCAAATATTTTTGTAAAATTATTTTCAAAAGAGATTTTTAAAATTGTAGATTAAAGGATTATTTTCCACTCTTGGCAATATAAATATTTTATAAAATTTTGCATGTTATTCCAAAATATTCCTGATATACTTTTTCAAAAATTAGTAGAATTTGACAACTACTATGTTAGTGGAAGTATCCAGATTAACACTCAATTTAATCTTTTGGATATGTTCCTTTCTGAACACAATTTATCTCTTCACATAAGTAGATTTTAGTCATTTGCTTTTTTCTCTTTTTCTTCTCAAAATTATATGATTTTTACTGTTATGTTTAGGAACCCTTGCTCATACTGGTACAAAAATACAAGTCCAAGTGCAAAAATATGTTTGTACTTGAACAATTTCACTAACGTATTTGCTTTAATATGTTCTATCTGCTCTTATTATTTTTTTTAATTCTAATTCCTTCCATTCCAGTTTTCCTAAGAGATATCCCTTCTTTTCCTCCCACATCCATCCTTTGATCCTTTCTCTATTGTTTCKTCTTTCTTTGATCATGAATTAAATGTTTTTTTCCTTTCTTGGTCTCCTTTTCTTTTCTTTTTTTCTTTTTTCTTTTTTTTCTCTCCTTTTTTTTACTATCTTTTCTTCCTTTCTGATCACTTCCCTTCCTGTTCCACTCACTTAAACATTTACTTTTTTGCCATATTGTCCTCTTCTGTACCAGACATGTTTTGCCCTCATCCACTGTGACCAAACGAGGAACTCTCACAGCCAGGCTCATCTTAATCCCTCGCTAGATCGATGAGATAAAGGGATGAAGGATTTTTTTCCTTTCTTAGATGGAACATGAAAAAACTATATATAATAGATCAGAAAAGGCGTGAGTATTGTCTGTTGTAAAGCAAGCAATTGGGAGCACACACTTCACAGTAAAAAGGATGTCTCAGATTGCTTCTCTTTGTGACAAAGAAATATAGACATATTTACACAACAAAATTTAATGTGGATTTAATTGTTCAGCAAGCCAATCCAGGGCCAAAGGGATATGCAGACCTCAGGCTGAGAGTGCCATGGATAGTAATACAGAATCATAGAATCACAGAATCTCTGAGGTGGGAAAGAACCTCTGGAGATCGTTTGATTCTGACCCTATGTTCAAGTAGTGTCAGCTAGAGAAGGTTGACCAGGACCATGTGCAATCAGGACTTGAATAACACCAAGGATGGAGCCTCCACAAACTTTCTGGAAAAACTGTTCCAGTGTTCAACCATCCTCGTAGTGAAGAAGTGTTTTCTTATGTTCAAGTGGAATTTGCTGTGTTTCAGTTTGTGCCCATTGCTTCTTATCCTGTCACTGGGTACCACTGAGAAAAGTCTGGACCCATCCCTCTCCCGTCATCATCAGCTATTTATACATATGCATAAGATTCTCCTGAGCCTTTTCTTCTGCAGGCTGACCAGTCCCTCTCAGGTTCTCATCAGATGAGAGATGCTGCCCTTAATCACATTTATGGCCCTTTACTGGACTCTCTATGCATCTCTCTTGTACTGAGGAGCCTAAACCTGGACACAGCATTCAAGATGTGCTCACTTCAGTGCTCAGTGGAGGAGACGGATCACCTCCCTTGACCTGTTGGCAATGGCCTTCGTAATGCAACCCAGGACACTGTTGTCTTTCTCTGCTGCAAGGGTACATTGATGGTTCATGTTCAGCTTGTTGCCCAACAAGTCCTTTCCTAAAAAGTTGCTTTGTAGCCCATCAGTCCTCAGCCTGTACTGCTGTATAAAGTTATTCCTCCTCAGGTGTTTGCTTTTGTCGAACTTCATTAGATTCCTGTTGGCCTATTTCTCCATCCTCTCTGAATGGCTGAACCCAGCAGTCTCTCTCTGAATAGCAACGCAACCATCTGGTTTATCAACCAYGCTTCCCAGGTTTGTATCTTTTTTTTTCTTTAAGATAGGATGATGTTTACTTCCTTTTAGTCCTCATAAATCTCACTCGATCTCCATCACCTTCCAAGGATAATTGAGAGTGGCCTCTCAATGACACTGGTCAACACTTGTGTGTGCATCCAATTGTGTCCCATGGACTTGTGTCCAGTTTGTTTGAATGTTCCCTAACCTGACCCTCTTCCATCAACAGTAAGTTTTTCTTGCTCTGAATTTTCCCACTGGTCTCAGGGACCTGTGATTCCTAAAAGAAAAACTTACCAGTGAAGACTGAGGTAAAGAAGTCATTGACTATATTGGCCTTTTTCATGTCCTTTGTCACCAGGTCACTATTCCCTTTCAGCAGCTGAAGCCACATTTTTCCTAATCTTTCTTTTGCTGCTGAGACACTTGTAGAAGCCTTTCCTGTTACCTTCCACATCCTTCACTGGATTCAACTCAGATGGGCTCTAGCTTTCCTAATCCTGTCCTTGCCTGCTCAGACAGTGTTTCCATATTGCTTCTGGCTCTTCTATCCCTGCTTTCATGTCTTGTATGATTCCTTTTTAAGTTTATTTAGTCCAGAGCTCTTTGGTGATCAGTGCAGGTCTCCCACTGCCTTTGCTTGCCTGTCTGCACTTTGGGGTGGACTTCTCTTCAGTATTTGTGAGGAGGAGGTGATCCTTGAAAATCATCCAGCTCTCATAAACTCCTTTTCTCTCTAGGACCATCTCTCCTGAGATTTTTCCAAGCAGATCCCTGAGCACTCTGAAATCTGCTATCTTTACGCTCAAGGTAGYGATTCTGTTCTTTACCTTATTCCCCCTACTTCAGGACCCTGAACTCCATCATCATATAGTCWCTGGAGCCAAGGCTGCTCCCGACTTTCACATTTATGATGAGTTCTTCTTTTTTTGTAAGTATGAGGTCCAGCGCAGCACCTTTCCTTGTTGGCTCCTCAGTCACCTGTGTTAGGAAGTGGTCATCAATGCACWMCAGAAATCTCCTGGATTGCTTGTGTCATGCTGTGCTGTCCCTCTAGCACATATTGGGGTGGTTAAAGTCCCCCATGTGCACTAGGGCCTATGAATGTGCAGGCTCAGCTGTGAATTTGTGGGAGAATTCTTCTGTCAGAAAAAGCAAACAAAGAGAGCCTCATTTGATGTGAATGTATCTACATCACAGGCAAAGGTCTATTCTAAAGGCCAATATCTCATTATATGATAATTATACTTGCAATAAAAGTATTGTTATCATCTAACATTTGTTTCTTTCCCAYTTGGTTTTATTTTTCAATGTGAAACTTCCATTGTGGGGCTTTGAGGATTTATTTTCCTCTAGAGTTTTGGGCAGCTGAAAAAAACCCTTTTTCTGGGTGTGCTTTCAACAATTTCTAGAGTCAATCTGTGACATCTTTCAAAATGTACTCTGAAAATTAATTGTAGAGAAAGATTCCTATGCCTTCAGAAAGTGTTAGTAAGTGTGTGGGTGGTGTAATGTGGGAGATACAGTAGTTGCTATACTTAGGAATGATGTATGCACAACAAGAATAAAAGGAGGGAATGTAATCAGTGCTGCTGCCCACACTGTTCTGGATTTTGGGTGGATTCTAATTATTTTGACCTCTATACTTTAAACGCTAATGTCTGGAGAATTCTGGAAAGCATGATGTGCCATTGTGAACACAATTAGGTGAACATCAGAATAGCAATATTGCCATTAGAGTAACATGCTTTCTCTTATACCCTCAGCTATATTTACACCCCAGAAAATAAATAYCCAATGTTATATCATCGTAGTATTTTTGATGATGTATATATATCCCCACACTTAAAAATCCTTGGAGAAAGCAGATATTTTGTTTTTACTTCCGCATTTCATCATTCTGAAGTCTGGGAAAAGTAAGTGCAAAATCTATGTTAAACTGAAGTTGTACTTTCAATAACAACAAAAAAATCAATAAAAAGCAACAAAAATTCTTACCCAAATAGGCAGCACCTATTTTAAGTCATAGCTTTATTTCTGTATAGCTCAGGGGGGTTGCAAGGGGAGTGTGAAAAGTTCATTATTATCAACCAGAAAAAAAAAAAGCAGTGCTAAGAAGAGAGAATCTATTTCCTACTGGGATTTCTCTCAGACTACATGATTTGCATGAAGGGCGCCACATCAAACACATTGGGTGCCCTTTTTCAAATATTAATGTGAAGCTTGTTTCAAGTTCTCTCTTGACTTTGTGCCACCTTGTATCAAAGGAAGTTAAAAGTAGGACTTGGGAGGAAAAAATACTTTTCCAACTGTTTCAGCACTTAGCAAAAATCTTTCTGTATTTGATCAGTTCTGCTTCAAACTTTTGTTATTTTAGCGAACAGGCACATTTTTATAGCTCTGAATTTTTCTGACAATCTATTTTGTTTTTTTTYCCCCTTACTTCAAGATTTACCATTCTTACAATGATGTATCATGAGTAACCCATTCAGAGCATTTATACTCTACATAATTAATTATCTGCTCTGCTTTTTTCTCCCATGACATAATTTCTTTTAAATATGTATATATTGGAATAAGATTGCACCATATTAAGCAACAGAAAATAGAACCTTTCAGACTAAATTCATTTAGTCTGGTCTGTCTTAATCTTACCTAATTTAGACTTTGAACTTTTAAACATCTATGTCTAAGCTAATTGATTATGTTCCTTTTATAGTCAATGAAGAGAAATAGGCACCTACTCAGGATGAATCAGCTAAGTTAGTTATTTGAGAGAAATTAGATGAATTCTGATCTAGCAGTAGTTATTTCTTTCAACTAACTATAAAAGGAACCTAAAATACCTAGCTTATATTTAGATGACTAACATTTAGGTATAAACAGTTAGATAATTCTCACTCTGAATTACTCAATAACCATCACCACCACCAACAAAAAAAAACTCAAAGTGGAGATGACTTCAATTTATTCCCCTTCTCCTCAGAAAGAAAGAAGACAAAAGAAAAGTGGCAGGATTTTTTGTTGAGTAATTCCAACTTCAATAAATTTCTCATAAAACTATAGAGGAGTCAGTATATTATATAATGTGAGCAATTATTAGAGATGGAAAATGAATTTGTGGAAGTTTGCAGAACAGCATGTGGGGAAGATGAACTCTGCAGAATGCATAATCCAATGTCTGCAGGGCAAAAATATTAAATTACAACAATATGTAGAAGCAAAATGTAAGTTGCAAATAAAAAGGTAGTAGTATTCTAGCCTGAACTTAGTGGAGAACTGAATGTTCTCTACAAACCTTGGGAAGAAATCTTCAGAAATCTGCACTGAACTCTCACAGAATCACCATTCAGAATCATCAGCCAAAGTTGTAGCTGAAATAACTACCAAGAAAAGATAGATCTCTCCACCTGTTATCAAAGGGAAGTGATGGAACTGAAACTCCTGAAGCATATTCAGGAATAAAAATAAAAATAAAAAGGCCCAATGTGCTGTAGAGGATAAAAGAAAACAGATTGTTTGGTTGGTAAGGCACAAATCCTCTAAGCCCTTTCCTTTATTATTTGTCATAAAGGAGAAATTAGAAAGAGATTTAAGCAAACTGCTGTCAAAAAAACTGTGAGAATTCCAGCAGTGATATGAAAAAAAGAGCAACATTTAGACCTAATGGATTCTTTATATGCTTCTCACTACTCTGAAATGTCCTCAGGCTGAAATCAATGAGACTGTATCTTTTGTAAGTCATAGAAAAAGCTAAGTTTTATAGTAATTTAAAGCTGATGCTTTTATGTAATAAATCTAAAGTAATTAATATTTTCTGACCATTTTTATCTTTGCAGTAAGAAAAATAAAATGTGAATAAGCTAACCTTTAAAAACATTACCTAGTCCTCACACTAGTGAGAGCACAGTCCGATCATTGAGAATGAATGGTATGAATAATGTTGTTCCCGTCTGTATAAAGATAAAACTTCCTGATTTTAGTGAAGTTTCTCTTTTTGTCCCCATTCTCTGAGGATGAGTTTCTTCTTGCTTATAAGTTCCATGTCTTTAGCTCAAGTCTTTTATTTTATTTTTATTTTTTTGATGCAATCGTTATTTGAATTATATGGACATTGTGCAGTACGCTTTTAAAGCAACATTTATATAAAAGAGAAGTTCTGAATGTTAATATTRTATTATAATATGATATAGTATATGTTGGAACTAAATTCTAACTTAAACTATTAATAATAGTAAACTAAGGCCTGCTGTTATATTCTTCTGAGTCCATCTTTGCAMCTTTGGCAGCCCATAGAAACTGAATTAGAATTTGTTGGACAATATGAAAGAAAAATCTAGATCTATGAAATTAGATTGTCTAGTTCATAATACAACTAATCACTATGAGTACTCTAAGATGATAAAAACAGGCACAAGACCTTTTACTGCTTACTGATACACTGATCTGRTGATCTGTGTCTGGATCTGTGTATCCTCCACAATTGTAAATAACAAATGTGTGTAATATTAAGAAAGGTCTGCAGTAGCAATTTTTGTTGAATATTTCCCAAGTAGCATGTTTAAGCTGTCTGATCCTTGTTTTCCACTACTATCAGTGAAACGAAATTAAAGGAAAGAAAACTATCATTACTTGCATCTTATGCATTAAGCTATGGCGGCTGTTTTTGGTACATTGTAAGAAATACAGAGTTTATGGGACATTTATGCAAGTTGGATACACTAACAGCTTTGTTCTCTTCTAGTACAATTTCTATTCATATTATTTGCAATTGTACATAACGATTAAGAAAACAGCCCTTCCAATACAAAAAGCTGAAGAATACCTTATGAATCTCTTCTGTGTTCCAATACAAATGTTACAGTCCTGGGGCAGCTTTTATGCAAACTTACACGCTGTTTCTAAAAGCGTTATGACACACAAATCCCCTGAATTCCCTATGCATCTCGCTCAGAATAATTCATCCGGTGCTGTTATTACTGATACTATTACTCTCTTACTTATAGTCCTAATTTTGTTGGATTCTCTCACTCATTTTCCTTCTTTTAATATCCTAAAAATAAGAGAAAAGGCAAAAGGTGTCAGAGATGTTGGTTAAGTGTTTCTGGGCGTTCCACTTACAGCAGCTTCAGGTTGTAGGTGCTGGACAAAGAAGATTGTCTGGCCACTTAAAGAAGTGAGAAAGAATGGTGGCAAAGACATTGCTTCTAAGGACTTCGTACTATCACTGCTTTTGCAGAATTGAAATCCTAGCTTAATCCATCTGTCTGAATATTAGAAAAAGTAACTACCCTTATTTACTTCCTACTATACCAATGCTTCCTATTATAGTCCATTTACCCCAGAAAGTGTAGCTATGGTCAACTGTGTTCCAGAGTTGAAAGAAGAGCAGTTTGCTTTTCCAAGCTTCCACCTAAGAGACAAGAAAGTCAATGCTTATCTGAAGCTCATTTAGAGTTTAGATTTTTATTTATATATATATATATATATATATATGTATGTATGTATGTATTCTTCTTACAGTCTTGATTTTGTGACAGCTTGAAACAAAGATAAATAGAGGAATGGGATCAATGTAGTTGCAAACTGCAGCCTGTTCAACTTTAAGCTGCATAGTTACCCAGATTAATCAGTTTTTCTGTTCTTACACACTGCACTGAACATCAACATTCTCAACTATTTTAAAGTTCACAGGCCAAATAGTTTCTGGGGAGAGGTTTTCCAGAAAAAGGCAGAGTTTCATAAAATAGTATTCGGTGTAAGTAGCAGTAAACAGCAGTCACATTCCTTCAGCTCCCTTGGACTGTGATCTCTAATTGACTTGAGGTTTTGTTACTGATTTTACTCCTCTGTAAAAAAATCCTGATGTACTCCTTAGGGTCTTGAGTTTTTGTAAAACATAGTGCATCACCAAATCACTGTTGCCAGTCCTTATGATTCTTATACCTGTAACTGAAAGATGACTGTATCAGGGAAAAAATAAAAATAAAAAAGCACTCCCCTAGCCATTCAAGTTAGATTCTATTTCTCAAAGGTGTCAAGATGTGAAGCAAGCCAGTGATCCCCTACCCACTGGGGCAAAAGGTACACATCAATATTTTTGTTTGGCTACAAAGTTAGAGATTTTTGTGCAGGAACATTCTGCRTTATTTGCTGTCATTCCTGTGCTATTTCAGATAATTCCATTTCCTGAATTACAATGCAGCTTTACTTCTCTTCCTGAGACCAAATTCAACATCTTGTCATTATGCAAATATATTAAAAATTCTATCTGTTTTTCAAACACTCTCTTTTTGGCTTTTGCTTTTTTTTCTACTTTTTTTTGCAGAACTAACTTTGTGTCATTTCACTCTTTACGAAAACAGAAAGGGGAAAGAACAACAAATAATTTGTACTCTGAAGTCAGAGAGCAGCAGTTTAAAAAGACTGAGATGATATAGTTTACTTTTCCTAACTATTTTTTTAAAAAATTCCAAATAATACCCATCTCTAAATTTAAAAGGAGCAGTACTTGAGGTGACCAAAACTCAAATTGTCCTTAAAAAATAAATTACTGTTCAAGATCAACGTTTGACTATAAAACTGTAAATTATCATTTTAAGAAAGGGCAAAGGACTACCAATTTAAGCTTATAGAATACAAGCTGATAGTTGTCTTTCTAGCTGCACTGTCAGTAAAAATTAGATCATAAACTTCCTTTTCTGGACTGAATTTGAGCTATTCAAGTATCCGATGGGCATTCAAGCCTTTCTGGGAAATAGGAGACAGCTCTTATCTTTTGCTTTGTGTTGCTGAGCAATGGTTCTATATGGTCCTCTCCGGGCTTTGTGCCTATATGATTCTGACCAGCAAGTAGCATAACTGTACACAAGTATACACTGATTGTGCAATATGGTATTACTCTATATTAAAACTTATATTCTAAAAAACAATGTGATTCACTTTCAGGATTTTTATCAAGAAAAAAGGTTCAAGAGAAATCTTCATGTTTTATCAGAAAATATAGGTCAAATATGTAGTGAATAAGGATGTTTCAAACTCACAGAACACAGTATTTGGATAATTTCTTGGTTTTAATCCTGCCAAAAGCTCTGTCTCCAGAAGCTGGGATTCCTCCATCACCATTAGCAGGACTGTGAAAACAAGGGATTTTCTAGCTTAGTGGCAAAACCAAAATACTTTTTTTTCCTTTCAATGAAACTAAATAAAAATACTATTTTGTTTGGGGTCAAACAGAATATTTGTTAAATTAAATAGTGCATTTGACTGAAAATATCCTGGAGTTTTTTCATGCATTTTTCATCTTGAAAATATCAAGCTAAACTTTATTACRAGATAATTTTTGGAAAAGAATAACCAAATAAATGTATTTTGGAATTGACAAAATAAATTAATTCCTCAAAATGACCCTACAAGTTCCTGGAGACAGGTGATAAACCAGGCTAGTTATTT
The DNA here is from genome assembly GCF_003343005.1 of Rhea americana. NCBI lineage: Eukaryota > Metazoa > Chordata > Aves > Rheiformes > Rheidae > Rhea > Rhea americana. Next base: position 275,636 of record NW_028186442.1, read on the forward strand.
GCTTTCCATATTTGAATATTTATGTCTATTTTGAAACTACTTCCTTTAGTGAAACAAATGTTGCTCTGGAGACGGAAGAAAAAAAATGCAAAGTCTATTTGTTACCTCAATTACATACATCTGCTGGAAAGGGTAGAATGGATTAGATATTAAGACTACATTTAGATACATTAATTTATTCTAGCTGCTATGATAATAATGCTGCCCTTTTGGGAGAGACACAACATCTGGTCCTTCCTCTTTTGGGGAAAGACAAAAGCCATACTATATAGGAGTAGTTCATTGTCTAAACCCAAATTCTTTTTTTTTTTTTTCTCTTTTTTTTGTATACATGAATAGTGATCAAAGTGAAGTATATGATTTAACTCACCATCTGTAGCATAAGGAAATCACATGTGAAATAATCTTCTGTCTTGACTATTCTAATGCAACAAACCTTTGATGTGTTTGAGAGTTGTAATTTCCCACCCTTTTGCCTCAGATAACACTTTTTAAAATAAAGACTGTGTTTCTAGTTGAGTTAGAAATATAGTGAAAACTCAGTTCACAGGCGGAAAAGCAATAGAACTGACATATCAGTGCATATATCCAAGCCTCCAGATACTGTTTTTTAGTAATCTAAGTTGGAGTTTATCCCTTGGTATATGGAGTTATGATTTCTTCACACTGAGGGCTAATATAAAATGCATTAACTGCAAGTGGGGAGCTCTAAAAATCCTGAAAGTCAATGGTTTAATACATGAATTTCCAACTCAGCTGATACTGTATAAAATGTTAGCAGTAAACATTGGGCCACAAGGGGATTAGCAGGTCATATTGTAGACTCAGTGTAAGATCTCAGTCACGCTTCGGTTTGATGCTTGCAGTGTTGTTGCTTCTCTCYCTATCCTGGAAGGGAGTAGTAAAATTAGTTATTATTCACTAGTGTCTCTTTCTTGACCGGTATTTTATAACAACAGTGCATATGTGAACAAAGGAGGATTTTAAAGATTCCAAAAGTCAATTAAAAATATTTTATTGGAGTTTGGCCAATTTCTGTTTCTTTTTTTTTTTTGTTCCCTCAAGGGAAGTGAGAAGGTTATAAATGAGAGCCCTTTGCTGATGTTTTCTGCAAAGCAAACCTCCTACCATGGGGGGCTGAYCCTCCTCCCACCAGCTCTGGCTTGACTAATCCCAGGGAGCTGGTTGCTCCTCACCTCTTTCATTCTGTGACACTTCTCCTCCACGRCAGGGCTTTGCAGGACATGCTCAACCTGGTGTTGTCAGCTGACTTTTGGATCATGTTTAATCCTGGATCTGGAAATCTCTGATTCAAACTGAGGGGGAATTTTGTGGTGGTTTCAATCCATTCTGTAACTCCTGGCTTGTTGTATTGCCTGCCCTCCTGGCCCCTTGCCCCACGCTCACAGTCACGTTGCAGTGGGACACTGCATCTTAAATGTGTTGTGGCAAGTCTGAGCTCTGTCTGAACCCTTACGCCTTCAAAGTTGGGTACCACCATTTACAAAATTGTTGGGAGTAATGACACTTGTCACGCGATAGGGAATAACAGGTACTTTCCACCCACTAAAGGGGACTTTAGAGAAAGGAATACCAGAAATATTCTTTGAGATTACTATAATATTTGTTTGGTAATGTAGATACATTCTACCATATCATATTAAAAGAAATACAGCATTTCTGTGTACAGATAAAAAAAATAGTAAAATGTCCTATGTAAAGGAGAGTATCCTAGAAGGGTGATTTATAGGAACTGTGCTAAAAGAGATAGCGCGAGGTAAATTAAATTATAGCATAATTCTTTATATCTTAAAGAGGATTATGAGACCAGGATGTAAGGCYGAGCTACTTTAATTGTATGTTGTTTATTTAGAACTTAAAAAGGTAATTCATTTCTGAAAATGGATAGTTTTATAGATATGTTACTCAGTTGAGCTGTTCTTTTCCTAAGGTAGGATTTTTTAAATTAAATATTATTGGATCATAAACTTTTTCCTAGAATGGCAAGAAGTAATAAATCCATAATTGCATTAACTGCAGAAAAGTTAATAGACATTTTAATTAAAGAACAACCTTAACAGGATTAGAATTCACTACCTTATAAAGGCTGAATCGTGCAGTGTTTCATTATCATTTCTGAGAATGTACAGGTGCTAAATTAACTGCAGGAGAGCTCATCTTTTGTCCCCTGCATAAAAGAAAAACATATTGTAAATTAAAATTGAAAAATTAATTTATGAGATTATCACCATAAAGTTCAGGCAAAGCTTATTTGCTAGTAGAGCTGGTCAGGAGCTGTCTTCTGAAGTGCTTTTTAATTTCAAAATGTTGATCACTGGAATGGAAGATTTCTGGGAAATGGATCTATTTCATTAAACTTTAATCAGACAGAGGCTCTCAGGACAGGTTTTCTGGTCATAGCTAGAGCACAAGAGGCTGGAACGTTTCAGTGGTGAGMCCATCAGACCACTTACCCCGGAGACAGCTAGTTTTCATTGGGCAAAGTATATAAGTGAATCTGAATTTCCTATATCTTCAGAGCATGTCAGTGGCGAGCAAGGCATACAGAGTACAGTTGACCAGCAGTGTTTTCAGAGTAGCRGCAGAATAAATGCAGTGAGGTGTGCAGGCTAGAAAGCCATGGATTAGGATCAGTGCTTGACTTCTCTAGCTTAGATCCTTTCGGGAACCAAGGCAGTATGCCTAGACGGGTGCTGAACTAGGCAAATACAACATCTCAATTTCACAGTATCTTGGAAGGCTGCACATAACATCCTTCCCTGAACTGCAGGGTAGGGGTATGAGCACCTTTTCACCTTTTTTAATATGTAACATATTAAACTGCTCTGACTTCTCTATAAATGGCTATGAAATCCCCATGAAAAATGAGATTAAAAAGTAATAAATCACAAAGTTTTCACAGGAAAGAGAAAAAATGTCTTGGAAATTAGACTAAATGTTTTGTATTGTTTTGATACTTGATCACTATTTTTTAAATTCAGTACAGAGTATTTTTCATGCTAAGGATCACTGAAAGAGATTGCTGGGCACTGAATGAATGCATAATTTGTCAGATGCAATCTATTGAGGGAATTGCAAGTGCAGATGATTATTTCCAGTGGTTGGAGGAACATTTAAGTGATCTCTGCCTTTAACTTTACTAGCAGCAATGCTTTCCATTTAGTCTCCTTTTGGACAGAAACAGCATAAAAAATCAGACAGCATCCCTCAACTCAGCAATCTGATGCCAAAAACTATTTGCTCCATTTTTGTGATAAGTGCACTATTCCTTGCGTAAATTTGTGCCTCTGAATTCTAACGTTTTATAGATCAGTTTCTATCAGTTAAAAGCTGTTTCAAGAGATAGAATTTTACATGAAAATAAAAGTTCTCTTACATAACACTGAAGACTGGGCATTTTTAACAAACTGCTCGTGAGGTTTTCCAGTTTCTTATTAAGGGCTTTAGGTACAGGCACAGAAGTTTGGACAAAACTCATCAAATAGACATCTGCTTTGTAAATGTCTGTATCTGAGCTTTTCATCAAGGCTCCTTTCACAGTCAATTGATTAAAATTGGCATTTTAGGTGCAATTCATGTCGTTCTAATGTTTAGAAATCTAAAATACATTAGAGATGAATTATAATATATATACGCCTATTTCTTTCCACTAGATACAAAAAGAGCCTAAGGTGACAAGATCTGATTTGTAGACARCAGCATGTAGTTATCTGAGAATAGATGAAATGAAAGGGCTTTTAATAATWAGATTTACACAGTTTTTATTCTCACAGGCTATGTTAATATAAGGTAGGAACAACAAAAGACAAATAYACAGGTACACATCATGTTGGGAATAAGACTAATGACACAGTGTTAATGATCACATTGATGATGAAATATTTCACTGGCTCTTGGATGCTGCTATAGTAGCTGTCTTTAAAATGGCACACACAGAGCTTCCTTTATAAAATTCAGTCCCCTTTCTTTGCTTAAGACAGCAATGWTCAGACACTACGATAATAATGCTAACACTGCTACACAGGAATTATTTCTTTATTGTCATTGTTACACAATTGTTATGTTAATATTGTATCAGATGCAATACCATAAAATGGTATAGAATTATCATTTATAATTTCCCAGAGCCACATTTGGATATGAATTTTAAAGAATGTATTTTGATTCCAATACATTTTGAGAAATGAACTCTCCATCTGTTCCTTCCCACTCTTACCTTATGGTTGATATTTAGTTTAAAAACAGCAAAGTCAATACAGCCCATTATAAGTAGGCAAACATTTCTATGCTATATTGAATATGCTCTTTATAATAAAAGTAATTTGAACAGCTTATACTCTACTTCAAAGTTATTAGTTTGCATAAAATATGGGCTTATATCAGGAAAGAGGTACAATGCAGTTGCTGCTGTACTACAGCAGTATGAACAAAGAGAATAATTATCAAAATAGGACATCCTGAATGATCTTCACATTTTATATTCTAAGTACATGAAAAGATAATTTGAAAATAATGTCTTCATTTTACACGCATTGAACTCCTTTGCAAACCCCTCCCCTCACATATCAATTTCAATGGAGCAGGCCTGCAGCCAAGAACATTTTATTTATTCCTTTCATCATTTTGTGGAAAATAATTTCAATACACAAAATGGGAGGGGAAGAAAACAGAATTTGCCATATGTTATGCTATATAAAGTGTAAGCAAATGCTGACACATCATGGAACCAGCTCTCAGTTTCCCAGGCTGTTCCCTGCACCCTACTTCATACACAAATGAAATCTGTGCCCTTCAGCTAAATGAGAATTCAGGCGGGCCCTGAGTCTTTGTCAGGGGATCCGGATCTGGGGGCATGCCACGGTACTCCCCAGTGGGTAATCTGCATGGACTTATAACAATAAAGGATAGGCAGTGAACTTCAGTTTTACTTTTATAATGTTATAAGTAAAATAATAGAAGGTGAATAGTGACTAATCCTTTCACCAAGTTACTCCACAATCAAGGTTTTTGCTTTGTTTTATTAATTCTTTAGTAGACATTTACTTACATAGCCTCTTTATAGTAATTATAAATTCTTCAGCGCTGAAKGTAATCATATCTTTTCCATCTTTTCTCCAAACCAGTTAGAGATGTCATCTCTGTAGTGTCAGACAAAGGAAGCTGAAATTGAGGTTCTGCTTGAAGGAGGGGTGGAACTCCACTGATTTCACTGCAATTCTGCCAGTTTTCACACCTAGAAGAAATGGGGTAATAACTACCACAGTTTGTGCAGAAGATCAAGGTATAATTCTCAAGGTATAATTCTGGAGCCTTTTCTCCTCTTGTGCTTCAGGCTGGTGCGGGCTGAGTGGAGGGGAGTCCATCCCTCTTTCTGGGCCCTACATAAACCCTTCCTGGCTTTTGCTCTCTGTTGACAGCACCTTCCTGGTGCTGGAGCCATGTCCACCTGTTTTTCTCAAAGTCATAGCAGAAATTCCTTCTTGCCATATAAACTTTTTAGTACCTCATTGTGGCTATGATTCTGTTTCTATTCAGCTGTATCAGACGAGTATCTGCTCACTGTCAAAAATGATAGCTGAAGTTGAGATGCATTTTCAGAAAAACATTCAAAACTCTAAGATTACTGTTCTCTCTGTCTTATGACAGACAGGACACACACTGCTTCATGGCAATCCATTTATTATGTTCAAAACATGCAAACTTTATAGAAAACTACTTCAGTTACAGTTAAAATATTTAGTTCAACTATTTTTGGAAAACATACCTCTTCCAAAGTTTTACATTCTTATTTTTTTCTTTCATTTTGCTGATCTGTTTATTTTGTGAATATAGGTTACAGGGGTACAAAAAGGTAAACATTCATTATTTCTACAGACTGTCTTTTTTTGAGCAGTAATGTAGTTACTCTTTTTAAAGACCTTTTTTAATCTTTTTTTTTTTTTTTTTTTTTTTTCTTATAGCCAGTGGTAAGGTGGAAAATGTTAACAATACTATCAAAATTCAGGAGCTGTTTTTGAAGATGTTTACCTGATAATGATCATATAGAAAATGCAATACAATAACATAACATGAAAATCAAAACAACAAAACTTGGGAAAGAATTTCAATAAATTAATTCTGTGACTTTTGCAATTATTTGATGTTAATCTATTTGATTAACTAGCAATTTCTTGTTCTTTACTGTTAAGGCCTCACAAACAAAATAATTTTCATCCTTTGACTTGCTCTTTCAAGATCACATAAAAATCACAAAAATGAATTTTGTTGTATCAGTATGCTGAAAACGGCAAAAAAGTGAATTAAAAAGCTGGTAGAACAAATAATGCCATGCCTATCATTTTTTTTCCTTCTATTATCCATTTTTCTAAAGTAGGGGGGTATACACAATCAACTGTTTCATTCTGCTGACATTTCTTCCTTGAATGAAGTGTAAATTGAAGTTAACAAAGAGGTTACAGTATGGTTTCATAATGCTTTATTCAGCATTTGACATTCCACTGGGGACTCATCTGATGGACCTAACACAAACAATTAATGCAATTTTAACCTTAACTTCATTGTAGTGATAGGCTACCTGCTGTCCTTTGTGACCTTAAAGATCCACTGCTCCAGGCTCCTGTCGATTAACACTTTCCAGGGGCTTCCAGGCGGTCTGACATGGCTCTGATGTGTCTAATGTACTGGAGAAGAACTGAGTAGTGTGTTATTAAATAGCTGTTGCACAGCAGCTATATAGGCTGGGCTGAGATGTTTAAGTCCATTTGTTTTTGATACCCTCCGATTTAAGCAATTTAACTGCCTGCCTATTTAAGCTGCTCAAGCAAATTTAACAGTTTCATCTCCCATCTCAGTCTCAAGGTTACCCAAAGACATCCTCAGGTTGATATATGTATTTGAAGCAATTAAAGTGAAAAGACTATTTGACATGAATAAAGACAGTAGGACCATGCAACAGCTGCTCAGACAATACTCCCTCTCCCTTCCCTTCCCTTCCCGTATTTGAAGCAATTAAAGTGAAAAGACTATTTGACATGAATAAAGACAGTAGGACCATGCAACAGCTGCTCAGACAATACTCCCTCTCCCTTCCCTTCCCTTCCCTTCCCTTCCC